>NC_089624.1:1503101-1803721 GCF_039881205.1 Euwallacea similis
CAGAGAAGGAATAGAAATATTGATTTGAATCGAAAATTATTAATTACAAATGATCAAAAAGGAGATTTTGTAAACTGTAAATACAGACAAAATTATAAAAAAATTGTCCATTTTGATGAGCAGGAATAGAAAGGACTAAACACTCGCTAATAAGATGCTGCTGGAAAGCATACGATCGCTTTCCTTCTAGATTTTAGAATAACAACGGGGGTCTTTGAGACCACGAACTCTTTGAACTAAGCCTATCAGGAATCTCTAGAAAAATAGGTTTCAAATATATCAGTTGATTTATTTTCGGTGAAGAAAAATAGTCGTTTCTATACCAAAAGGAACGAAACAAGTTGTTCGTACTTTAAATGCGACACAGCCTCGAAAAGCCATAGCAAATCGGCATATAAACTCCTCTCAGGAGCATTATTCTCATCCTTCAGTCGACTGCTTTACGTCTTACGTTGTGCATTGTCCCTTCAGGCAGCCATTTGCATATCGTAGTTTATTCAACGGCAGAACAAAGTGCCACTAGCAATTGATGTGAAAAAGAAGAACAGAAGACAAAAAGAAGAAGACCCGACCGAAAGAAGAACTGCCAAGATGAAGTAAGTCCTGTATGTTTAATGGAAGGCATTCGGGTTCGAGCTGTCTCGTGCCTGTCTCCTAAATCAGACGGGCTGCCTATTAGGAGCGGTATCAAGATAGATTATCGAACTGGGAGCCGTATGTAAATGTTGAAGACCAAGAAAAGAAGAAGAAGAGTATTGATGTCCTGTTGGCGAATTTGTCAATAGAGTGATGCGCCAAGCATGCAGATTTCACTGAGGAAGACGGATGAAGTCGTCCGTCTTAAACGTTGCTTTCATTCAGCTAGACGTGATGCTGGAGTGATTAATTTATTTCGCGCAAATTAGAGCTGTGTTAAAGATCTGATGAGCGATTTGTCAATATATAGGTGGGCAAAGCCACCTATAATATGTATTCCAAGCCAGTGATCTAGAAGTCGACGAAATCGGAGAAAGTGACGCCACCATGACAACTTACGTCTTACATATGGGTCGATTGCGTTTGCGCATGGCGCTTCTCTGACGACAAAATGACGTCATGGAGGTACTAAACAAAAACAGCCTTTCGTTAAAAATAAGGAAAAATTTTAGTGGAATGATTGCGATTGTTTGTTGCACCTAGTCCTTCTAGATTATTGTTCCAAGGTATGAATTAGCATGTCAGATGCCACGACGATTTGACCCATTCACGAGACCAGCCTGGTGCACCATTATATTGAATTCATTGCTCGCATTTAGATTTGGATCTTGTCGATATCTAATAAGCTTGACTTAAATATCGTCCAATTGCTGGTCCTATTTACTTTTCACCTGAACCTCTTCACATAACAAGAGATAAATAATTGTATTGTTTCGAATTTCGGCAGTACCCAGTCTGGTGCACCGTTACGTCGTCAATTAAGCTTGGGTCATTCTTCCAGGTTCCGTTCCCAAGACGTCAAACTCGCAATCGCGGTGGCAGCAGGAATCTGCGAATTCCTGCGTCTCGGTTCGCGCTCGCATTTTGCTGTCACCGGCGACAAAAAACGACTTCTCCTGCTGGTTTATTTCGCTGCTGCGAAGGTTAATTCGGAGCAGCAGCGGTGAAATGGGGCCCTTCGACAAGTGGCCTCGCCCGATTTACGATTGACAGGAGATATCCCCCCGTATCTTCTCCAACTTGCTGCCCGGTTGCCCGCTCCATCTGATTTAATTATGCTACTTCGTCTGTCGTTTTGGTGGCTAATAATAATCCTATATCGATTCAATGTCGGGATTAAATTGCATGTGATTATAATAATAATAATACAAGATTTGTTTTATCATTGCCCTGCTTAATACATACATAATCTTCTTATTTATAAGCAGAGGTGGATTATTTCCTGTCAACTACACCGTTTCTATGATGAAGCCGCGTTTAATGTTTCGTTATGAATAATTGATTATTTGTTGTAAATGATGGTTGAATTAAGACTAATTGATTGTTTAACCTGAGGATATCTGAAATAATTGGCTTGAATTAAACCGGGCAGATTATATTCCCTTGTCCAAAATTTAACATCCTTAGGAGCCTCTGGGCTCACCGGAGACCCCTGAGGTTATTCCTCCGGTTTGGTGACCACTGGAAAACTCAGCTGGATCGAATATCGGGCTCTCGGTTCTAAATTTGATCAAATTATTCGTTCAATCAGTTGACTGGACTCTAATTGAGGTTCGTACTCATGCCGCACTTTTATTCAAATGCGAACTTATTTCGAACATCACGAAGTTCAGCACCCGTTTCATGAAATTTTAATTCAATATCGATTCTAATTTCACAGAGGTCAGTAGTATTTTTATGTAGGAGTTCCGCAAAGAAATTCACAGATCTTTGCTATCTGCACGGATATCGAAATGGCTTTGCGGAACGTTACCAAAAGTGAGTTAATAAAGTTGACAATCAATCTAAATCCAATGGAGATTTCAAGAATCCAGCTACTGATTGACTAATCCATAGGGTTTGGATTTACCGGACATGCCGAAGGATTTGTTCTTCAACTCGAGAGTTAGTGTTAGAGAAAAGTATTTGAAAAATGTATTAAGTTTAAACAAGTCAAGTTCGTGTCCATGAATTCGTCGTTCCAGGACGTGATGATTCGAAGTTCCAAAAAGACAAAATCTTAATCTTAAGAAATGGAGATAAACACATGTACTCGATACCGGACAAGAATCAAAATTCCTTCAGTATGGTCCGATATCCGCATATGCAACGCTTATGACCAATAACCGAGGACTCGTACCGAATTGCCGCTCATTAAACGATTAAACATCAGCAATTTAAATTATTAAATATTAAACTTAATGAATTAAATTACTAAACTTATTAGTTGCCAGCATCCTCATCTTCCCATTAACACAAGTTCTTCCATAAAAGAAATTGACACTTCCTAAGCTAAATAAAAACATGGCGGTACACAAATACTTCTTTCACTGAGGACATATTTATTAAAATGGTTGCAGCCTAGGTGTAAAACTTAATTACGAGAATACTCGTATTTCCACAACATTGCTTAACACACATTTCAATAAATATTCCTTTCGTGCATGTCGAATAATCTCAGCTAAAGGATATTTTATTGTGCATTCTCCGATAGAGACGAAGACAAGTGAACATTCAAATGGGAACCCAATTCATATTGCAACATAATGCGTAATCGAGCATGATGCAAAAGGTCGCACAGCCAAAGAACCTCAAATTTGTAAGTGTGAAACCTGATACGACTGATTCATGAAATGTAAAATTAATTCTACGAGTATACGTGTAAAACGTGAAACTACTATCCCAACCGTACAATCTACGCTCAACTTGTTCGATTTTATGGTCTTGTGTATTAAGGTATTTTTCCTGGTAACCAAAATAAACCGCTCCAGACGCAAACTGTGAAACTATCCAACAAATATCTCTCATAACCAGTCCATAAATCCAAGTTTTGCACCGGTACTTAAATATTGTTTACACCTGAAATTTTTCTAATGACGTATTTTGACATAAACCCCTCAATAAACAAACGTGAAAAATAGTCATTGGAACTTTTTGAACGGCCAACATTATTTTTACGAGCGTTTTATAATCCTGCTTTAAACCGTATCAATTTTCCCCGAAAAGTTGGGGAAAAACGCCTATCAGCAGAAAATCCGACGCAGAAAAAGAAAATCGGCCACGCATTCCAAAAGTTATTCCCGGTTGCCGCTAAAGTGACAGCAGCCAGTTTATCTACCAGGTTTAGCACCGTTTGACTTTTGTTTTGCTGAAGATTTATCTTGCAGGAATATTGGTGATACAATGCGCGCTGAAGATTTCTTAGGCTCATTTCAAACCCATGGAAAATTTGCGTGCTTGAAGAGAGATCAAGAGGCTGCGCAAACGTGCTGGTTCAGAAATACCGGGTATTTGTATGATGCATGACATATTATAGTCATGTGAGAGGCAGAATCCATCGGTTAAGGAACGTTTTCTTGGAAATGCTGAATTGCTGAATACTGTTGATGCATTGGACTTAATAGCAAATGATAGTCCTGATCCGGGAGCACGAATTCACGGGTGATCGTCATAGCGAACGATGACTAATTTACCCAGAATGCGGGATTTTTGGAACTGGGACCTGTAACACCTCATAACTATTAAAACAGCGATTGAGTTTTTTGGATTTCTATGCTTTACGTAATTTTTTTGTTATGTGTTTTTACAGTTCCACGCGAAACGAAGGGGGTAGACACTAAGAAAAATATTCTATCAATAGCAACAAGAGGTTATTTTTGTGCTGTGCCATATTTTGTGGGATATCCATTTAAATTCAATTGTTTTAGGACTTCAAGTAGTATTTATATTCACTGCACGTCACACGTTACGTGCCCTATATCTAATGGTGTACGATCGCCCTTGCGTTATTCCTACCTTCTAGATTGATGATGAGTTGATTTGGCTTTTTGATGAGAACACTTTCAGGGTAAATTTCGTTTCCCTAAGTTCATAAACCTTACAATAAGAAACAAAGATGTTTCATAACGCATCGAGAAGAAAAACTCGGAATTTTGATCAATTATTTTTTGGTCGCTATGCTAATTACTCGCTTTTGCCGGTTGGCACCTTTGTAGGTGCATTCTCACAGAACCCTCACTAATCGATTTTCTTCTGAGTAGCATGCTTCACTCAACTTAAACCTCCCACAACAACGAACGGTGCAATCGGACCTAAACCTTTTATGTTAATACAGAAAATCTATTCAGCTGCAAGCGATTCCATGTTGTCCTAATCCTTCAAATTAAGCCTCATCATAATATCAACTATTGGTCAAGAAAGAAAGTGAAGATTGTAGATTCTTTTTTAATAGCGTTAGGTATTATTGGCCTAAAGTGAAAGAGAGCTTGTCAGATATGAACAATTCCAGGTCGGTATTCGGACGAGCATTTCTTCCATGTGAGGGCACCCCTACGTTTGTATTCTTCTGATCATCAAATCATCCCTTGCAAACCTTTTTAGACGGTACCAGGTACCCGTACAACGAAAGTTCTGTTTTATGCGTCGTTTACACAAGCGGGAGCGCAAAAATTACTTCCCCAAGATCATTCCCGGGCACCTGACGGCGCCGCCGTGTTCAGTAATTGGCGGCGCGGCGTCTTAAGCACCCTAAAGTTGTTCTGACTCCGAAAATCGGCGCAAGCGTTCGTTATAGAGTTTTAGTCCTCGGCGAGACAGTTGCTGTTCGTTTCATTGTGCTCGTGGTATCACCGCTTACGTTTGTCCCGGCGCGTGCAGTGATGGGGCACGCGGCAAAGTGAGATGCGATGCGCGCGGTCCTCGTGCCCGTCTGTCTGCTGCTCATTTCCACCTCCTGGTAAGTATTTACACCCCTTTCTACCCACATCCCTTTGGGTACCAATTTAGTACCGGCACCACCACAACCAAAAAACCGGTTGGGGATTTCAATACTGCTAAATCTCTGGGAACGTGGGTCGATTTTAATGGGGTAATGAGCGTTTGCTGACCGAGAAGGATATTTGCTGTAATTGTTGCGAAACTGTATTGACAATGTAGGTAATTTGCTAATTAATTCGCATGAAAAATATCATATATACAGTATATTCAAGATAAGGCATGCGAATCTGATAAACAGTAATT
The DNA here is from genome assembly GCF_039881205.1 of Euwallacea similis. Taxonomy (NCBI): domain Eukaryota; kingdom Metazoa; phylum Arthropoda; class Insecta; order Coleoptera; family Curculionidae; genus Euwallacea; species Euwallacea similis. Next base: position 1,508,796 of record NC_089624.1, read on the forward strand.
TTATACAAATTTAAATACGGGAAAAGTTGCGCATCCAATGGGGTAGTCTCACGGTGCAAATGGATCTACGAAATTATTTTTCGGTTTTCAGCTATTTATAAAAAATCCAATCTTTCGAATTCAAATTTTTTCCCTGAGTTAACGTAAAAGGCAAATGTCACTTTTTCATTGCAATTTTTTGTGAGCTTCAACAAGATAGTCCTGGTTTCATTCTATAACATTTCGTTTAACAAAAACGAGCATCGACTTTATTTTTCTAAATACGGCCCTGGACCCTTAGTAATTTACGCAATGTTTTCATTTTTAATCACTTTTTTATTATTTTCGTAAAAGAAACAGAGGAAGCTTTTGATAGATTATAATGCTCGACCAGTATGCTGTAATCCACTGAAGTTTTTTCTATAGTTGGCTGAGATGGTTGACGCATTCTGGTAGGACAAAATGATTTTCAAATTTAAAGGATGATATTTTTTTACAAGCTATATTTATATGATATAGAATGAAGTGGTGTAAAAGCGAGACAAATTTAAACACCTTGCGTTTTTTTTTTTGGAGAAAAAATTTACGGTAGACCTTTCGACTCTTTCCTATATACACTTACTGTGAATTTCAAATGCATATATGCACAGAAAAAACGAAAATATAGAACAATTTTTTTTGGAAAAAAATAGTAGTGTCCCATGTCCATCTTGCGGGAAATCTATCTGATAGATATTCCTACATAACTCTCAAATTAGGCGTGAGAGCGCCATCTTATTGAAGCCAACAGTTATGTGTTAAAGCTACCGGGAGATTATCTAAAGCTTCCTCCAAATCTCTTTCAAGTAGAATAGTTATAAAAATGGACCAATTATTGTGTGTAATATTTCAATCTACATTTTAAACTCAAAGCCTTATAGGTGATGCGCAATGCATTAGACATGGGGAATCCCCCTGAACTAGTAATACGCATCTCTTCTACAGACAATTCCCTTGTTAATCCATCGACTCATCTAACCAAATAATTTTATGAAGAACATTTTTATCATGCACCGAAGAGTGTGCACCAATAGGAAAATGTTGTTTGTATTTTGTCATCATCGGATCGGAGTGTGGCAAAATTATAAACAAAAAAACTTACTAAAGTCGCATTAAGAAAAAAAGTTGATAATTATTCTCGACAAACGAAATCTCAGAGAATGAAACCAAGACCGTCATGTTGAAGCTTATGAAAAATGGTAATAGAAAAGTGGTTTAGTTTTCATGTATCCCTTGCCACAACTCGGTATAATTTTTTTAAATAATTTCTAAATTTCTAAATATTAAAAAAAAACAATTATAATTAGATCTGTTTGCACAGTCAAACTACTTCTTTGAAAGTGCAACGTTTCCATTATTTAACCCAGCCTATATTTATTACCGTTTACGAGTTCCCCATCCTAGACATCTCTACCTTGGACACACTGTATATAGAAATAATGAGTCAGAAATTTTACAGCTCTTTAATCTAAATCTACCAGACAATTAACTTAAGCCAGATTCGCTATATTTAAGCAAACGCTAGTTTTTTGTTGCAGTGACAAATTACCGGATATTAACTAATTTTTTAATTGAAAACTGAGAAACATTCATCAGTTTACTGCTAAAGGTTTTTTTCCATAGACGTAGAACCCGTACGAACCAGTAAGGTTGTTGATGAAATTCACCAAATTTCAGTTTACCGTAAATCTCAGATCTTAAATATGTTCTTGCCTATTTTTTATCATTTTCAGACCAAATGGTTAGAATAACATAGACATTGTTGTACATAAGAAGAATTAAAAATCTATTTTTCATCTCGACAAGCAACTAAAGAGAAACTGAATCGTTTTAGAAAGGATCCCTCCTAATCTACTTTCGGCTTTAGCATGAGATCTTTTGAGAACACGATATTTGTGTTCTTTACCGTAAATCGGGCTTGGTAGAACTCATTTTTATTTGTTTTCAACGTTTGGTGACGACATTTTTGCATCAAATTATTATTACTTTTGATGGCTCTTAAATAAACATATTACGATTACGCATTTAAACAGAAAGTGTGTTGGGGATGGTATTGGTAACTGAGTTAGGTATACGTTAGTAAATCCAAGCACATTGAGACCACTTTAGATATTTTAAAAATTTCGTATGAATATTGGGCTGCCACGCTAGTATTTCTTTTTTTTTGTTATTTCGTTATTTAAAGCTAGATTCCGTTCAACTAAATTTAACTCATTTAAAGCTAAATCATTTTAAGCGCTGCAGATGAATTTTGCATTAATTGTATGGTTTCAAGGCAAAATCATCCTTTCTGGCAGGTTTTGTTCATTTAAATACAATTCTGACGTACTTATAGGAAAATTTGATCAGTTTGATTCACAAACCACCTTCGACAAATCATTTAGAATATTTTATTGTCAATTACGTATGTAAACAATAGAGAATTTCACCAGGAAAAATAGCCTATTTTTAGATTCACTATAAATTACAAGAGTATGTGCTTACTTAACACAATTGAAACATTTCAGGAATCTTAACAGCTATTACTTAACATCAAATATCTTTCAACACAGGTTTGGGAATTATTAAAAGCCTATCACTCCTAATAACACTACAAGTACTAGACGAGCGTTCCCACCTTGTTTTGTTTACAATACAACAGAAAATTCTACCAGGAATTTATGCAGAAATAAACTCCGTAATTTATTAATTAACCGTGAAATTGTTATACTCGTAATATTTAGGAGAGTACCGGGTGTTTCACAATCGATATGGCAATTTAATTGACCATTTCTAAGCAGTATTCAACTAAATATGAAAGGGCAGACAATTTTAGTTTTGTGGGGGTCAGCCAAATGGCAATTGCTGACGAACAACAATAAATAGTTGCTAAATCTAGGTGTCTGTTATATGAAGTGCGAACATAGTTGAATGTTGTTGCAATTTGGGTCTATATCCAACGCGAATTAATTGAAAAGGATATTTTTAACTCAGAACGTTATTATTAATTGGCATATTTCTATTGGTGTTTAACAGGTTATTAATAAATCGTTGTAAATGATATAAGAGATTTCAGCTGGCAAGTGGCATAAAGTTAGTTCTACAAATTGGTGTTTATTCTTATTTAACACCATGAATGGAACGAGGAAAGAACCCACGAATTTGAGGTGCCAGGCGCCTAACAATCGCTTGCCGAAATCGCCTTGTCTGTCTAGATTGTTATTTTAAGGGGATGTTGTTCCTTAGTTGATAATTAATATTAAAGCGAATTCGGTCTTTAATTAAATGTTTTTAATTAGTTATTTTTTTAATGTGACGGTAAAGTTTATATTTCGTTGTAAGTGGATTCAAATCACCGCATTCACAACATGTGTTACACATGAAGGTATTGCATTTGAGAAGCATTCGGATTGATGTTGAAAAATTGTGCTTTATGTGTATATTATTGTGCCAGCTCAAAAATACTGTAGTTATCTATTTAAAAATACGAAACATAGGAAAACATCTCCAAATATCGGTAATACAAAAAATTTTTATTGCATATACATACTGTATCCCACATTAATACGAGGCGCCGAAATCTTACTATACCATGTGAGATACGAAATCGAATTCAGAAGTCTCTGAACTTTTTTATCAAAAATCTATATCACATTTTTGAACATTGATTTGTTTTTTATTATAGTTTTCAACAAATCTCAATTTGGCGCTCATAAAACTCACTAGAAAATACTGTTTTATATGAGTCACGTGAAATTGCGGGGCCGCGCTCAGCTCGTGCCGCCAAATGTGATCATTAGCTAATAACGTGTTTGACACGCTGCCATACATGTTGAACTTAACCAAATAAAAAAAAAATTCCAGACTTATTTATAGTGGAAAAATCTTCTTTTGGGGGTATCACGGCAGAACTTTACCATTAAAAAGAAAATTACCACGACGCAGGACTTTGACAAGTTAAGGAAAATAAACGTCAGTATCATCAAAAGTCAAACTTCTCACGTGTTCAAAGCGTCATCAAAAGTCAATACTCTGACGTGTTCGTCGGTTTGACAAGAACGAATTATTTAAGAAAATATGCAGATTTGTCTTCCATCGCTTTTAGTGAAGAAATATGTTTCCTCTAATTTTTTACGACCACCAAGGTCCGAGATGCGACCCACGCTCTTCCGTATTTGTCTACTTGTTAGTGAAATAATAAATTGAAGTCTCAAGATGTTTGTCTTGATATTCAAGGAGCTTTTAGGTAATTATCTTGTCCACCAATGATTTGTTCATATTCGCATTATGTGCCAGTCAAGTTAGGTTGTGTTAGTTTTCCGTCCAGTCGTTTATTTAGCCATACTCAAGGTAAATATTATGAATAAAGTACTTGTATACAGCACCACCCCGACATTCATCTGAAGCATCCTTGGGAATCTCAAAATTCCATCCTACTAAGCTAAATTCATTGTTTCGTGTAACGGTAAACTCGGTAGGTAATGTGAGCATGTTTATTAGCTTAATAAACAAAAAGGCACACAACTGTCTAAACACCTTTTCGGTTGTAGATATTAATTAAAATGTCGAGCAGCTTTAACACAATGAGGTGTGAGGCAGGTGAAAAATGCTCTTGATAACTGATAACATGGTATTTGAGAACTGGGGTGCTACACGAAGTACTACACGTACAGCAACTATTCAGAATTGGTTTACGATAAATGCATTCCCAGAACAAACACCACTAATAGCAATCAATAAAATTAATTATTCTCTCCTGACCCCAGTTTCCAAGAGACCATAGCAAGAACACCAACGTACAAACCTCCCATGTTCCACATTAAAAACGTTAAAGGCTGATTTATTTGGAACGGTAACCGATGTTCATTTATTAGCTTTACGATCATGCAAAACTAATTAGTCGGTCCTTTTGTTTAATTAATCGAATTCAGTGCCACTCATCTAAGGACTCGCACCAAGAGGATGTAAACCGACTATGAATTATAGCATCGACTGAAGTTATGTGTTGGGTATTTTCAGATAACTGACCTACATAATTAAACTTCTTTGATCGAGCCTGCTCCTTTAAATATATTTTAGTGAACGCATTATTAAGCGAGTAATTGAATATTGGTAAAATAATGAGGCATTATACAGAGGTGGTGAAAAGTTTTCAAAAATTAAGTTCATGAGCTTTGTTAAACGTGAACATTTATAATTTTCTATGCAAACGAGACATATTTTGTTGCTAAATTTTGACGATGGTTGTACCAATTCATATGAAGAGTCATTTTTAAGCCACTGCTTAAAACTTTTTAAAAAAATGCAAGAAAGAGTAACTTTTTGCGAGACACATTGCGCAATCAGAATTCTTTGCGTTTACGCAGAAGAAGAATGATAAAGATGAAGTAAGTAAAAATTATAGAGTAAAGTTTCCAAGCAAATTTCACTTTGCGCTTCTCCAGAAAGTTTTTTAAGAATGGTAGTAGACTCTAGCAACCATCTCATTTTCTGAAATACGGTCCTAATTTTGTCACTATGAATTTTTGAAAAAGATAAAGACTCGTCCGCGTTCAAATTTCACTGTTCTACCATCCTACATGTTCATAATTGCGCACTCAATTACAATATATCGTCTTTGTAAATGGGAATACTACGCGGTACTACTCGTGGGTTGCCCTATTCTCTGGATCCAACCATTATTGCGTCTCTTCTTTATTCAAGTCTGCAGGTATTTTCTCTCTGGAAACTCGTCAGTTTTGATGTATAAGTGGAAATCGTTCAAAAGTACTAGGTACAGGACGTCTATAGGTTGTAAAACCAAACGCCATGGTATATCTAAGTACCTTTCTATATTTTTCTTCTACAATTAAATGTATACTGTGGAAAATCATTTTAAGTTCAAATTTAAACGGACAATTTAAAAAATTTCGTTGTTTTTCCAAAATTTTGTAGATTTTTGAAAGTTTTGTCAATTTAAAAATTTTGGTAATTTTTGAGAATTCTAGCCGCATTCAAGTTATTTTCTTTTAAGTAACTCGTAGCTGTGACTTTTAGCTTTATCTTGTGTAAATTCATAAAGTTACTGCAGAAAGTAACTATCCACAAAAGCTACTTTTACAGCAAGTTAACTAACTGTTCACTCCCAATTCAGTTGGAGTAGGTAGTTTGGGGTGAAAATAATATAATAACTATTTCTTATGTAAAGTTACATGCAATTATTTTATAGTGGCTAGCCAGGTTTACTAGCTAAGAAGTGGTTCTTCGATGTCCAGGTAAAAAGCAACAGCTATCAGTTACTAACTGATAAATGAAACGTTTTTCAAACTGAAGTTAAAGCTAAACAGTCAAGGCAAGAAAAATTATTTGAAATACCTCCACAATGAAGAGAGACACTTTGTCTGATGGTCACCCTTGACTGTAAATTACTCCACATGCAATTCAGCAGGGCATTGAAGAATTAGTCCTAAAGGTTCAATTATTAATGTAATGTTAATTTTAACTGCAAATTAGTTTCCATAGAAACGTTGAAATAGAGCCTTAGTATTGCTCAGATTCTTTATTTTTATGAAAACGAGCTGGGTGTTAGATTTCACAACATATTGATAATTTGGCTCTTAAAGCTAGTTTTCACAAAAACTAAACATCTGATCAATACTTCAACGAAATACAATCTTAGCTACCGAGATCGGGAGTGTTTCCATGGTAGATGCAGAAAGCATTTTCTAGGTGCAGTATTTAATTTTTGCGTGCTTTAGAAAAGAGCCTTGCCGGTATAAGATGGATTATTTTATTTTAATGGGGTGAGTGGGGTTTGTTTTGAAAACAATATTGAGCCCCACTCTCTTTAATGAGCAATTTAGTGCGCTTTTGGGCACGATTCCACAAAACAAGTGTTTTACGTCAGCCACACGTACACCATATAAATATTGTGTATACCTACCAAACGTTTACGGTCCCCGTAAGAACAAAAACAAATACATCTTAAGTGCGATAGTTTACATTATCAAAACATCGTAAATTTGAAGAAGACCCAAATGGCTCGTACTTGTGATGAAAATTTATACCACTGGTTTCGTCAAGATCGGATATTTTGACAGGTTTTGTATACGATATGGAGTAATTTTTATATATTTCTTAACTGTATGTTTGGCATTAAGATGTGGGTTGTGGCGCAGTGAGTTCACTGCTTGTTTGCCTATTTGCTTAAACATCGAATATGATGGGTATTAAAAATGGAAAAGCGCTGCTGTTGAACGAGTGCAGGATGGAAGGACGATAATGCTTAATTACCGTCACTTAAGAGCAAAATTGGAATTAATTAGCCTAAGCGGGAGCCTTGCTAAACCCGGTTTACTTAGAGAAAATGCATCAGCACCTGTATCAGAGCAATGCAACAAGAAAAAAGTAAATAAAAACAAGTAAGTATTCTCTTATGAATAAACATGAATCGAGCCTCGGCCAGATGTGAGCAAGAAACTACAATAAATTATTAGATAATGCTTCTCGGGAACTGTGTACAAATTAATTAACATAAACAATCGTTTAATTAAATGGTAATTAAATGTCGTTTTAATAATCCCGGTAATCGACTGTCAATCAGTTAAGTGGCATAAATTACATAAATTATATTTCAGCACAGTGGGTTGTGGAACGTGTTGTTGAGTAACGCAATTTATGTTTGGTATTTCTCTTCGGGTAACGAAAGTACGTCTTTAGTGTTTCTAGTTAATTTTATAGCTTTATTATTCTATACTGTGCAATAGTATTTATTGTTTTTGCGGTTTCACATTAAGCCAAATTTAGCGTTTAAAGCTTGTCCAACAGTGTCAAAACACAGGTCAAAGATTTCTGCTGGCTAGTGCCAGCAGCAGGAGAGAGGGGAAGGATTACAGTGGCCTCTGTAGATTTCCGAGGTAATTGTGTCCTCTGGGATTCGTTGCGATTAAATGATATTTGCCACTTGTGTCACGGAATGAATTTTACATGAAAAGTGTCTCGTGTGTTCAAACCTCTTAGCAGAAAGTACTGAATTTCCATTTATAATCCAAGATCGGCCTCGTTCGGCAGACGAGTAACAGTTTTGCAACAGTTCGGAGCAAAAGTGACATTGGCTTTCATGTAATTCTATTTGGAAGGTAACGTGTCAATCAGCGGAAATTCCAACAGTTGCACAACTGTTGGCTCTGCTGAACTCGGCCGTCGAAGCAGGGAAGGTCTACGTTAGAAATTTTTAGATGAAACGCTGGCTCAGGAACGAAGTGGTTGCTGACTTAATTATAATCGGAAAACTTTTGCGTAGATGAAGATAAATGTGGGAAAAATTAGTTTGCAAAAAGAATCAAGCGTTCCGTAGCTGGAGAGGTCTTTTATCTACTCTCAGAAATCTATTTGGTTACACATCATTTTAGAAATGTCTGTTGAAATATTAACATTTCAAAAGTATTTTCGTTGTTAAATATAGTTCGAGCTGTTGCAAGCTGATTAAAAATGGGCCAAATTCATTCAGTTTTACGTACATTTACCTTAGAGCTTCATGTTTCATTCATATTTACACCTATCTATTACACCGACGTGACAGAATTGAAATACTTAACCACTAATGAGCAAGCATGTTTATTTGCTTTGTATAAACGCGATTATCGTCATGTGATAGAATTACTCTTAATATTACTCTCTGAAAACGTCTACTTACTTAGCTAATATTAGTATAATCATAAGTCGAATGTATGTTTTTAAATAAGCGGAACCGTAAGAACACTAATCGCTCATGGTTTCGTTTAATCAAAAATTTAATAGACGAAACTTATTATTAAGTACAATAATTACAAGAATTATAATAATTGGTTATTCCTGGAACTTCCAATTTTCAGTGGTATCCATCTGAAGCGGAATTTCTCACGACCGGTCCTTATTGTATAAACGCGGCCTAAAAACAAACACACTTCTTCCACATAGATTGTGCATACAGTTCGAGTGTTTGCCGAAGATATTTTACACGAAAAACAACTTTAACTTCTTTTTATGGGGGCTTTAACGCCTTTGACAGGTGGCCGGCTGTCTGACTGGTCGCAAATGAATGAAGATGTTTCTTCATCATGCCGGTGCACCAATAGATTCCCGAAGAAGACAAAAGTGTAACTAAGCCAGCGATATAAAAATTCTACAGGAATGTGACTTATTATTGATTATAAAAGTGCCTGTAAAGGCAAATTGACTGTGAATCGATTTAACGACAGAAAATATTTACTCTTTATGGCCATTTCGAATGATTTAAGCAAATTGGTGGCAATATTTTGCGCTAATTAGCTTTGGATTACCTGTATAAATATTTTATAGACAGTTTTTTTGTTGTTATTTATTGCAGCAATTTTACAGAGCAGCTCTTAAAGAGCTTAAGTATGTTAAATGGCTTAAGCAGTCTATAATCTCGTATAATAAGAGTCCCAGCACAGGTGTTTACATTGCTCGGGTGATACTTTATTAATGTTTGGTTTTGTGTTCTTCGGCCAATGCGATTCTCGTGCATTTTTGTTGCTTCAAGCAGCATTCTCTGTAAAAACTGAAAGTGCGCAATGTCTCATTAGACCGTTCTTACGTGCATTCTGCTTAGTTTCCCACCTACCTGATTTACTCGAGACATGGATAACTTCATTTTTTTTGTTTGTGCAATTCATTTCAGTTGATCCACCCATAAGCTCACCATCAAAATTGTTCGAAGAGCGAGGCCCAGTCCAGGGAAATGTAGGTTCCTTTGGACTGGATCTAACGAACGTTTGGTCACCATATGGTCCTTGGACGCAGAACCTTTTGTAGCGCTTTTTTTTATCGTTTTACACAATTAGAACAATTTCTTCGAGTGTTTCTTGAATCAGCGATCTAGAGAAAGCTAGAAAACTGAGTTGTGCTCAATCAGCAATCAGCAAATGAGCATTGGCGCGTGTCATATGTTTTTGAAATTCTTTATATTATACACTTTTAATAATGATATTTATCATCGTTACAAGTAGACAATCACTTAAATCGCTAGACTGAAATGGCAGTCATTAATGTTATTGAATCGTGTCATCAGCATTAATGATAGCTACTACATAATGATATATCTACAACACACCTCGCTATTTTACCGTAAAATAAAGGTCATCAAATGCTCATGTAATCCATTGTTTTGGAGATTGGCATCAGAATATGTGGTGTGCTACAGGTGACTGATTAATGATTGTCTTATTAAAATTTATATCCGCTTCGAGAATCCGATGATTTTACCTTGAAATAACGATGGTGTAACATTCGTTATCGTAAATTTTCTTTTGTGAAAATAATTGTAGGTAGTTATTAGTCTCGTCATACTTAAGCCCATTTTAGGCTCCACTACCTCTAGAAAATTTATTAAAGACATAAATAAGTGAATATACGGCTTTTACCGTGTCAGCGAAAGCCTACTTCTTGTGAAATAGTTTTCCAAACTTGCCACAATATTTATTGGCGAAATTCTTGGATTAGCTAGGCAGGTATGCACATGTAATAACTTTACAAGGATAACGTTTACGAGTTCTGAAAATGGGCAGATATACGGGGCGATCCAGGTACGGTGATACAAATGAATAATGGGCGTTAAAGGGTCTAAAAAATAGAGTGAATCAGCCAAACTTGCCTTACATACAAAATTGTCGTTTTCCTTCTACTGTGGCCACCTTTGCGCCACGACTTAAGTCCATTAGATTTCTTTTTTTGGAGTTTTTTGTTTTGTTAATTAATTTTATTAATGAATACATTTTAGCCGCATTAAAAACTCAGGGTTTAATTCCACGCCTTGACACCCTGTAGAACGAAAACAAGCTTGTTTCATGAAAGGCAAGTTCAGCTGAATGGCTCTATTTCTTTATCCGCTGGGACGCTATACTCATTTGTACCCGTAATATTTCTGGGACACCCTATATAACTCTCGTTTACAAGATTAACCCCATAGCAATTTCGAACATCTAATGATGATATGCAATATATAAACGATTAAGTTGATGAAGTGAATTATTGGATCCAATTGATTTGTTAATATACTATACGATGTCCAAAAATTGATTTAACACATTAAACAATTCAAAAATAGGCTTAAAAGCCATATGCAAAGCTCTAAAATTGCTTATTTATGACGGTTGTTCGTTGAAAGTGTCGTGTCGGAGTGAAGGATATTGCCGTTTTATAATGCTTATGTATGGTCTGTGTTGTGTTAATCATTTTGCAGACAAGTTCAGTCCACACTAAAATATCGTAAAGTAATTTATGGATGTGCTATTAAGGACAGCTTGGTTGAAATTCGATATAAATTTTGAGAATTCGTTGACAGAATCTCACATTTTAGACCGGAAAATTCTGTAAATGTATTTAGGTACACATGTTTTCTCGAAGTGTGTTTCGAAAAAACAGTAAGATGGTGTTACAAGCGATTCAATGGCACTCCACGAAAGTAGGAGGTATTTTTACGACTAGCTATTCATACACGTCATAACATTATCAAGACTCTAATTTTTCAGCTATAAAAAATATTTCTTTTCTGTTGTCTACTGCCAAGAAGGCACTTGTCCAACACTGTTTTCACAGCTTCGCCGTCGAACCGACATGTTTGACACAAAATGTCAACTAGTGCTTAATTTACGTTGAGCAGAACCCTGATTTATCCGAGAAAATGGCCCGTTGAGTGACTGAATGTAAGGAAGTGCATGTGATTAAGGTTAGAATGAAGTTCTTACTTGGATGCCATACAAAATTTTACATTGCTTTTATCACAGGACCTTCGCCACGTAATATTTCGTAAACGAATTAAATGCGTTTGTCACCGATGTTTTATCGAGTCTGTGGATTTTGTCATATTTTCGCAATTTCGTGCGAATAGGTAAAAATAAAGGGTGACACAAAAAGCGTGCCCTCTTTTTATCCAACTACAAGGATGCGTAGCAAGACATTTACTACATTTTTCTTGTAGATGGAGACGCATCCAAGTTTGTTATGCTCTATGTTCAACTTAAATATTCCAACAAATGTATATCACGAAGCGTAAATGACGTACGTTCCAAGCCTGATAATCGTCGCGAAATAGCGTCTTCATAACGCGTTCGCCCATTTTGGCATTATTTCTTGTTGCGACAATCTATCCTAATCAGTGTCAATCACGGAGACGAAAAACGCCACTTTACGCCTACATTTACGGGCGTTGTTACCCCCTGGGGCATGAAAAGCGAGAGCAATGCCAAACAAACGCTCTCAGAAGGTGGCAATATCAACCTGAAGAATGTTAGGTCCGCAGGAAAATATCGTATCAGCGCCATCTGCCGTGTCGCTTTTGCCGCATCTCCGTCAAATCTTTGAGTGTAAGTAGCAGGACTTAGTGTACAGTGCCGACCTATAGCTAAGACTAATTGACTGTTTAATTGACTCGAGATGAACCGGACTGACGAGATCTAATAGGATCGAAACCGGTCTTTGGGGTGCTCGAATTAATTAAACGCAGAGCTGGAATGAGGCGTAAAGGCGTAATGTGCCTTAATCTTCTCATATTTTTCCTACGACTATTTGCATTCATCTTCGTTACCCTTGGCTATAGGTCAGCTCTCTGCACGAAGATCTGCTGCGTTCGAAGGTTTGCTCGAGATGCAAGGAAAAGAATACGAGAGATGGCGCTGGTAAAATATATTGTTGCAGGCCCAACACACTTGCCCTTGATGTTGCCAATTTCTGGCTGCGTTTAACTGACTCGAAATGAATCAAACTGACATCATCTAATAGATCCAGAAACCATCCTTAGTTCTATTGAACGCACCTTTTATCACTGATTCACCATTCTGGAATCGTTATGTCCTTATTTCCATGGCGCATCATAATTACAAGATTTTTCTTCCACAACGTGACAGTATCATATTCGAAATTTCACGTTTTGATTTTCGACGACCATCATCAACTTCAAAGGTCGGCTGAGAAAGGAAATGGTCCACAGCCACAGCGTGCTTTCTTTACTTGATAATATTGCTTGATTATGTATAGATAATTTCTGAAGGTAAGAAATAAAAATGTATCTTAAAAATAGTTTACGACGCAGCCTGTCGTAAAACGAAACAGCAGACTGGATCACGTTTTGATGGCGCGAGTGAATCTAAGCCAGAATTTACTGAGCCGAATGTTTATAAACAAAAAGCACTTAAGTATCCGTTAAGTAGGATTAGTTAATGATCTTGTTAGGATCGACATAGACTCATTACGACTTTTGTAGAAATTGGGCAAAACCCTGGCAATAAATTATAATTCCATAGCGTCAAGTACGATCCCAGAATTGCGTAATTATTTTCTTGTGCCATAAAGTCAAAAATTTATACGATTATTTTATCTATCATAGAATAATACTGGAGTTTTCAGAACACACGTTTAATAGAAACAAACAAAGTAAATGTGCATGGGAAGTGCTTCGGAAAGACGTATTCTTTTAACACCCTCCTGGAAGCGGGTGCAATTGACGTGTTTGTTGAAAGAAAAGAAATTCGAGGAAAATATACAAATAGTGTTTCCTTGTTGAAAATCCAGCAGCCTGAAGCTAAATTTTACCAACGACGTAGATGTACTTCATCATGTGAAATCCACTAGGTGGAACCTAAACGGCAAATTCACTTTCACCATTCAAATTCAACGGTACCGTATCAGGTTCCGTCCGACAAAGTCGCCAATAGCTCGCCTCTTTCGTTCTTATTGGAGGCAAATTCGAAATCAATACTTCACACCTCCCGAAGGCCTTTGATAAGGAAAAGCCGCCGAACCATGTGTCCCGCCCTGCTCCCCTCATCGAACTGATGGTCATTGACCAAGAACCCGAAACTGGTATCTATTCGGTTTGAGAGAAGATGTATGGGAAACGTTTTTTTTAGTATAGGATTCTGGTTCACATTAAGAGATTGTTAAAGGAGAAGTTTAAAAATGCTTTAATAGTGAATTTTATAGGCCTTCCTCACGCTCTGGTAGTATGTTTTCTAGCTAAGATCACAGAATTACGAACTTTATTTAATTAAAAAGTAAAGATTCAGTTGTGTTTAAGCTACAATGGTTATTCTTGGTAAACTTACCGTCGCGGCGTCAATAATTAGAGTTTGAAGGTAAACTCTTGTCAAGCTCATTGGTGCAAGTGCCTATAAACCAACCTAACACATTAAATTTAAATCGAACCGAGCGACACCTGTGGAATGTTATCCTAAGTAGTAGTTTTCACTAGAGAAAATTGTAACCAGAAGATGTCTCCTTATCCAGAGGGCTTCAATTGTGCCAATCTAGTGACGAATTTATAACATTTTTCTCAAGAACTTTTGAAGAAAATGTTCCTTTTGGTTTCAGGGCCTCCGGCAGTGACCTGATCTTCAATCCATCCCAAATGTGTAATAAAAAACATGAAAAACAGCGACTCAAATTGGTAGAACTTTGCAAAAAAAAGCATGATCTCTTTGACTTTGTCACCGATGGAGTGCGACTGGCTCAGTCAGAATGCCAGCACCAGTTCAGGCACAGGCGCTGGAACTGCACCAGTGCGAAAAAAAGCATTAAGAAAGTTATGTTAAGAGGTAAGTACTCATATATGTATATTTTTTTACGAGCGTGCGTAAATAATAATCTTGGAATATTCATCTCTATATGGGAAATTCAACTGCTGTCATCTTGCGAACAGAATCAACTTTGCGCTCTCAATACGAAATAAATTATTAAATGATGGAAAAGTCAGGTCCGTACCACAAATATTTTTCAAATTATTGTGTATTCGAGGAAAAACAAAGTTAGCAAATTACGCATAAAATTATGAGTGCATAAACTTATGAGGTGTTTGTTGACGGTTAGATATGTTTTTTATTCAAGTTCTGACGACTACAACACGGATTTGTTGTATCTCAACTATCATAATTAACTTATACCTCTGAAAGATAGTATCTAGAAAAAACAATTTTCAACTGTAATAATTGCCCATTCAAAATTCAAGTGGCACTTGAATGGCTTTATCTAGAGCTCAGGCATTTTTTGAGGGGTCTCTTAATAACTGCTCAGACTGAAGATATCTGTTAAAGGCTGTTGACAAGTGAACATTATCTTGAATCTCTTACCTGCCAAGTTATATCTGCATGTTAATCTCTATTCGGGGTTCGGAAGTCACTTATGGCAGTTTACACCTTGTAAAGCTAATTTATTGGTGACTTTTTCATGACAGGGATGAGTTTCATTCGTGTTTTTGTTTTGTGTAGCGTTTCAAAGCTTTAGAACGACATACAATTAATTCAATTTTAAATCAACGAAAAATTTTAAATTTACTGCCAATAATGCAATCCAGACATTAATCAAGACGAATAATATTTAAGGGGAATAATTTAGAAAGAGTTTTACATATTGTCTAATTCAAATTAGCCCTCAATTTTCTGTCTAAACCTCAGTCATTACTTAATAAATAATGTCGCATATAGTCGTGTCAATGAATCTTTGGATGAGATTTGAAAATGCATAAACCTAGTGAGCAGCTCTTTTTAATACATTATTTCCGTTGACTGAATTCAGTGTTTTTTTGTTTAAAAGTGAAATTCCTGCAAACATAGGTAGGAAATAGTTTACCTCTGAAATACAGGGTGTTAAAAGGTGAAAGTGGTTTTTAGGTCAGGCCTCCATTTATTTTTTCACAGAAATTGTACCTCGAAGCAACTATTAATCTGTATATATGTATATAATATATTGTGCATTTATTCGCAGATACTCGTGAGACTGGATTTGTGAATGCCATATTAGCAGCTGGTATTACCTTCCAAGTAACTAGGGCCTGTACAAGAGGAGAACACATTGGCTGTTCATGTGATAAAGTTAGAAATAAGAAGTAAGTAATTTGATTTTGTATAGAATATATAGACAATAGAATAATCACATTACACAAGGTAATCAAAATTTATCATCAAACATAGCACCTTGAATCTAATATAACCGAGTTTGTAATTTAAAAATTTCAAAGTCGGTAATATTTAATTTTTTTCTTTTCATTTTTGATAAAAGTTCTTTATGTAAAAAGTTTAGAGAATATACAGGATCCGAAAAAGAGTGGCAGACCAAACTTTTCTAAGTGAGACACCTTGTATATTGTTATGTAGGCTGATGGAGCTTTTGTTCCTGAAAGCACAAGAAATTGACGTAAATCAAGTCAGCGTCCAGCAAGAAATGGCGAGTCAGCGCCCAGTATCTTTAGACCGTTGATATTGCTGGTACCATTTAATAATTCCAAAATACAAGTACTAGGCAGTTTGGGCAGCCCTGTATGCACAATATGTGCAGTTATAAATTAACGAATTTTATTTTTTTTAACTTCTCGCGCTTAAACTTATTATCTTCTTGCAGAAAAAGTAAGAAGAAGAAAATGTCGAACGTGCCAGAAAATGAATGGGCATGGGCTGGCTGTGGAGAAAACATAGAATATGGAATCAAGAGGTCTAAAGACTTTCTCGATACCCGGTACAAGAAGAAGAGTGACATGAAAACATTAGTTAAATTACACAACTATGTTGCTGGTCGATTAGTAAGTATACCTTAATTTTAGCATGTTAGTAGGTATCTGTATCTTACCGAAGAATTAAATGGTAGCCTTGCTGTGGTAACATTCACTTAATGTCCGCTCGCTAATTATTGACCTAATTCTTTGTTAATCTTATTGACTACACTAATTCGATTAAATCTTTTTCAGGCAATCAAAAACAACATGCACAAAGAATGCAAATGTCACGGCTTGTCTGGTTCATGCGCCCTCAAAACTTGCATAAGGAAAATGCCCACTTTTCGGGAGGTGGGCAATAGACTGAAAGAACGTTTCGATGGAGCAGCCAAAGTCATTCCCGGCAATGACGGGAAGAGCTTCATCCCAGAGGGTGCCACCATCAAGACTCCGAGCCGGACAGATTTGGTGTACTCAGAGGAATCTCCAAACTTCTGCTCTGCGAACGCCACCTTGGGGAGTTTCGGAACTACAGGCAGGGAGTGCAACGAAACTTCTCCGGGTGAAGACGGTTGTGGAATTCTATGCTGTAATAGGGGACATCGTTCTTATAGTCAGATAGAGCAGAAGAGCTGCCATTGCGAATTTCATTTCTGTTGTGACGTCAAATGTAAAACTTGTAATGAAACTGTCAGGTATAGCATTTGTCACTGAATTTGTGATCTGTGAGAATTATTTGGACTTTTTGTATATATTTGTAATTATTTATCGTGTTGTCTCTACTTGTGATTTTTCGGTTACTAATAAAAGCTTGTATATACTATTAGATTGGTTTTATTTTTCTCTATTTATCAGTTATTTAGCGCAGCAAATCAAATCAAGTCCGAAAATACAGAGATTACCAAAATCTATCGACATTATCAAATCGAGGAAAGCTTGACACGAGCGTTAATCTCATACGTGTTTAGGCTTCTTTCGGAATCTTAATAGCGTTAAATAGATTATCAGGTATTGTAACTGCAGTTTGAAAAGGATCATATGAATACTGAAACCCTTCTATTAAGCACTTCATGAGTTCGCAATTCTTTAAGAAAAAATTCGCTAATAAACATATTAATTATAGGAAATATCATAAACGGGCTTCGAAAGACGGTAGACTAAAGAGTCGACCGATGGTTTAATCAAATCGAGGTGCACCATCATGTGCATGCATTTATTAGCCAATTTTTGGTCGATAAATGCATAATTCGGTCGGTCAGCTTACCTGTCCGCCGTCCAGAAGTCTGTGGTCTGCGGTGACCCTAAGAATTAAAATAAATTAGATTTGAAATGAAGGGGCTTAGAAGTGCCACGACCTAGTAGTTTTGTTTGTACCAAGACAGACATTGATTATTTTGTAAAATTAGAAGATAGTATCTTTTTGTTCATGGATCAACTATTTTCCTCCGAGAAAACCTTTCTTTGCACTCGTTTTTGGGCCGCCTTACGAGTCTACTTTAACTATGTATCGTGCATTTCATTAGGGATATCTTAGAGAAGACAACAGGTGATGGATATGTAGACCATGGGCACGTCGGTAAATCTAAATACATTTTTTTTTCATGGTGCAAAGTCAGCTTAAAAACCATCAGACTTTTGGAATTATAGGACGAAAAGGAACCACTTGGTTCTTGGTCTCCACGTTTATCTTTTTTAGAGAATTTTTGCTTCAACCTACATCAATCAACATTTTATTTCAGTGTAAGTTTTAGATTTCATTTAAAAATCGGGCAGCTGAGAGAAGTTGCCAGTCATATTTTCATTCTTGAGCTTCAATCAAATTTGGTAACTTTCTTTGCTTAGGGAATACAAAAAAAAAACAGAAAATTTCCTAGAATTGTTTGATAAAAGTCCTTTTAGTTATACAGGGGGTATTTTAAGTAGGGGGTTTCCTTTTAATACGACATAGACCTCAAAAAACTAAGCAAAAACTTTATGAGGCATTTTTCCGAAATCTCGAAAACAACCAAATTATGCGCATATGAATTTTAATACGTTTCCGTATAAAACCTGAATCCGCCCCTGCATAAAATAGGAAATGCAACGTCAAGGGGAAAAACTCCCACAAAAAATTATCAGTTATAGAAAAAAACCTAAACAAAATTCAATGTTTACCGTTTTTATGCGATTTACAGTTTATGTTTGTGCAGATTTAAAAATCGACGGCGAAGCTTTGCTCCAGCTGTTATTTTGATAAATATGAATACTATTAAATTGAGAATGGCCGTTAATTACTCTGATAACGAATTGTTGTGTTGTACGCTGATCGTTTTCCGTTAAGACATCATCCTGCAGCTCGTTGATTTATTTATTTTATTGGGAGAGGTCGCGAGACCGGAAATCAAAAAGCAAAGCACGGTGGATATGCTGGAAGATCTAGCTCATCTCGGATCTGGTACAGACTGAGGAGCGTGGTTTAGATATCCCTCAAGACGGCCCACCAGTGGCGACAATTTTGAACACCCTTTGTAGGCAGTCCCGGAGTGAGTAATGATTAAAGGTTTGGTATTTATTAAAACTTTCATACACGCATATTTCGATTCCTTTTGAGATTTGAAAATGTCACATAAAAATCCTGCTTAGTTTCTTGTGGTCTATGTTGTGTTAAAACAAAATCTCTTCTTAAGATACACCCTGTATTTATATTACTAGTTAGAAAAATTCGTGTTGTTGTACGAGAACCGAAGCACCGTAATACGACACGAGTTAGACAAAATAGCTAATAAAGAGTTTGATACATGATTTTTTCCAGTTTTGATTTCTGCTGAAAAAATCAGTAAAAAAAGACAGAATTCTGAACTTCTTCAAGTTGCGCGCTGCATCTACAGAACTATCGCAACCATAGTTGTTACTGACCCCGTTTATTAACTGAGTTAAAAAATGAAGGTACAACTTTAATTATGTAACTAGTTGCGAAATAAAACCCCTTAGTCACAGGTTTTGATTAAGATAACTGTCACTTTATTGGTCAAAATTAGTAAAACATGAATGCATCCTCTTTTTTCTTGTGAAAGTTGAATATATCTGTCTTTTTTATCATACGGATTGGGATCGGTCCATGTGATTAAACACAATGAAATGAAAGAATTTGTTCTTGATGCATCATCGAACCTGCCAGTTGAGGCCAAGTTTGGGTGCTGGCCAGTAAAAAAGTGAATTTATCTAACGTTCTGTTGTTCGACTCTTCCAAAAACAAGTAACATCATCCTGTATCAAAAAAATCTCTGAGACCACCCACGTAACAATTCCAACTTTCTTTTAGTTGTGAATGCTTGTCACGCGAACGCATATTAAGAGCTTTTAAAAGGTCCGTGTTGATTTAACTGTTGTATAATATGAAGTTATTAAAAAGTCGACCGTTAATGTCCATAAACATAATGTGACCGTGGGTCTGAATTTCGACCGATTTAATCAATATAAAGTGCCAGTTGGTCGGCGTGATTGCCGATACCACCGAAACATACCCATAGAATACCCTTTGGCTTGATATCGGGGCGCATGTTGGTTAAAATGAACAAAAATCCTCATATTATTAAACTAAAAAGAACTTTGTAGTTAAACAAGTGAGGATTTGAGAAAATTATCAAGTCCCAATTTGTTTGATTTATATCGATGCTCATTGACTGAGACTGAAACAAATAAAGTTTGGCAACAACGTCTGCGGCAAGTTACGATTTTTATTTCTGATCCAAAATTTATGTCCTCGGCCTATGAAGATGTCCGAACATGCCCCCTGGGAAGTGGTGAACCAGTCAAAATTGGGTGGTCTTTATACACGATAATTATTTCAAATGAGTTTAATAAATAAGAAAAGTTTATTGACGTTATGACAGGATTAAAAATAGTGACCCTAAGTTCACTTAAGTGTACATTTTTCATTTTACTTGAAATAATTACTGAAAATAGAGACAGGCACAGTGCCTCCAGAAACGTCTTGGTTTCAAACTATACAGCATTAATAGGGAATCGATTAAGCTTTTGGCAGTTAAAAATCGTTTGAATGGAAAACCACTGGACGTGCAAAATTCTAGTTTTTCTTCGCTTTTCCCCGACTGCATTCGAATGACCTTCGATGTATGAGTTTTCCTGTAAACGTCGCCATTTTACTGAATCCAGTCGGAAAATTTTACTGGGGCAATTCGCGTACAGATAAGTATAACAAAATCCTTTCACTCATGGACTCACGGAGCTCAAAGATATCACTCAAATCACTACGTCACACAACATACATCTAAAGCTTACGAAGCCGCTAGAGAGTGAGTTCTTTATCTCGTGGTGTGAAAAGGATTCGCTCCTCCAGATGTTCAACCTGTGTGTATCTAGGCATTTCATCATCCGACGACTATCATCTAAATTCAGAATTCTCGTTAATTCCCTTCAGTGTTGGTGGGTGTGAAACGTTGGCGGCCAAAAACTGGGTTAGACGATTGTCCTCAGGTTTTTGGGGCCACCGTGGTGTTGGGGATCCTCACAAAGGCCACTAAGCACTTCAGTCTCTCGGGGCTCACGTGGGGCGGACCTTATTGTTACCGTCAGATCAAAGAAAATGCCGCGATCTATTTGAACTACAATACCAATTTCGTGCAGGTCACCTCCACGGTAACCCCCAAGAATGGCACCTCTACCATCAAAACATGATTTTTATTAATTTTGTCTTGTTCCTTTTTGCATTTTGCGATATATTTACAGAACATCAGACACGCAAAGAACATAGTGGAAAGCACAACGATTTTAGAGGATTGGAGGTAGCAAACAATTGCCGGTATTACACGTATATGTAAGATGTAAGAAACTGTGGTTATGCAACTTCTTCCGATTTCGCTGCCATGACCTAATGTCTAATCTACCAAAAAGGGCAGACAATACTATAAAATACAATGCTACATCTACTGTTTCTAGATCGCTGCGCGAGAGCCTCCTGGGTGAGATGAGTCTTTCTTCCTACAAAACTAGAAAAAAACTGTCCACGGGCGTATTCGGTATCCTTGGGTGTTGGACTTTACTACAAATTGCTGCATATTACAGAGGGTCACTAAACAATGGCACCATAAGTAATAATAGCCCCCCCCCCCTTCCTCGCCGAACTGAACAGTAAAACCAAAGGGGAACTCTCGGTTTCAGACCCCGATACAATTGAAGAACTTTTTTTCACGTCCAAAGGGCACGTCCTGAGATAATTCATCGACCCAATAACAATGAGAACCACATTGAGAAAATTACTTCTGAACGAAGGACTTCTCTACGCCTATTGTGATACAAAATAAGACGAGCTTATGCAGACTGAGAATACAGCGCCTAGGAACAACGACCCTAAATTAAATTCACATAAAGTTACTCGCCCTGTAACTTTATCTAAACGATCATCCGAGAGAGATTAAATCGTACTCGCCCCAAGATGGACGGCTCCATCAAATACATCTGTTCAGAGACTCCCACTTGGTTGTAACTCCATCAACCAAACAAATGTAACAAGTTAACGCAATGATTGAGGAATTTCGATTTTCGCTCCTAGAGGGTCATTGAAAGCATTTATTGAACTTATAATGCTGTTCTAACGTATCCAAAATTACGCCATCAATTTTTTTGCCTCTGTACTGTATAACAGTGGCAATGGCCGATTTTGACATATGAAGGAGGTTAAAAATCTAACAAATGTCAAATTTCAGTAGATAGGTCTAACCTCAATATGTCAAAAATTGATACATCAATCCATTTCTTTAGGTCCCATGTAAGCCAACTGCGCATGTCTTAAGCTATGATGATAGTGCATGAAAATAAGTAGGATTTACTTTTGCCTTATTATTTTGACATTAGAATTTGAATAATTTTAATGATATAATCGATGTCATTACGGCCTTAATGATTTTCATCCAAGTTCAAATTAATTCAGTTCCAATGATATAGTCGACGTTCACTTCGTTCATCCAGAATAAATCAAAGTAAATTTACTTGTCCTTAATAGAACCATTGACAATCGATATAATCATCAAGTCTAAACCCGGTAGATCATTTTTATAACATCACTTTTCATAATCTGAAAGAATTCCGGGCATTTTAAGAGAGCATTTTAAATGGGGAAACGGCGCGTTGTCGATGTTTCCGAAAGATATAAACCGTCGAGTGAAATATTCAGGCGCAATATCACAAAAATTAAATTAGTTCGTTACGGCATTCCGACGAGAAGCGGGGAATTCCCGACATTCTTGGGAGATGCGTCCGGGGAAAAGGCCGATTATGTGCCCGTGTTGAATTGTTTGGATGCCCGGATTTCGAGACTGTTTTTATTAAAATATGGTTCATATAAAATGCGAGTAAACTTATGAAATCAAGAATGCTACAAGCGCTTTATTCTCGAAAAAAAAAATGTTTCGCAATATTCAAAATTCCCAAACTTTATGTTTGTTGGTAGCCTAAAACAGACAAGACTTAGGATGTTTCAGAATCTGTGCTATCGGCTGCCCGGTCGTGGATGAATGATCAGAGATTCATTTTATGATTAGATTGGTTAGCTAAGAAAATAGATGATGCGATCAGCGTGGCGTAAAGGCACTGAGTCGTGCGCATATAAATGGATATTTGTTAGGCAAAATAAAAAAGTTGCAAAATACTGCCACAGTCATATGAATGAAGGAAGGTAAGGCAGCAAATTTGTGTTTTCGCCGACATATTATTTACACTGACGTACGCCATTATATTTGGCGTGGGGTAAAATTTTTTAAAGCCATGCGGTAAAGCGGCATGCCCTCCCGCAATTGTAAGCTAAAAATAGCTCTTTACCGCAAATCGCACGCAAAGCAAAATGGTCGCGCAGAACTCACGCAAAGCAATGCATGTGTCGAAAATTTTTGTGGCTATTGACATGCGTGTGGCAGAACTATTTACCACACATACGCGTGTAAAGATTTTACCACAGACCCTAAAACACCCTAAAATATCATTAACCGTAAAATTAACACCTATACGCTCCATTAGTCGCCTATTTTTCCTGACACACGCGGGTACCATCATTTATTTTCGCGACTACTACCTATGTTGGTTATTGTTGCTTTCGTAGGTAGTTGTGCGAAAAATGTTATACCTAACACGTGAGAAAGTGTTTTTACCGTACTCAGCCACTTACTAAACACCATTTCGCTTGGTTCGTTAGTTCGTCGTTAGGAGGTAATGTGCGATAAGCTGGTACTTTCAGCTCGCAAATGTGTGCCGTAAAGGCGTTTTACCGAACGTCCGTAGGAAAAATACATACAGTATATTTCACGACATTAGGGATATGAAGGAGTGCATGCTTCCGCGCATCTTCATTTATAGTATATAAAAAACGAACTGAACATAGTGATCAGCTGTCGCACTGCATGAGCTCCGCAATGTTGCCGGCTTGCTTTTAAAGGTTGCTTGATTGTTATTTAACATTTGCTATCGAAATTATTTGAAATCATTTTTGGAGTTGTATTTATTTCCTTTTTAATTTTGAAAATCAAAATTATTTGAAATAATTTTGATAGGAAACTTTAAATAATAATCAAGCAAGCCGGCAACATTGCAGAGCTCATGCAGTGCGACAGCTGATCACTATGTTCACTTCGTTTTTTATATACTATAAATGGAGATGCGCGGAAGCATGCACTCCTTCATATCCCTAGTGTCGTGAAATATACTGTATACTGGGTATATTTTGCATTACTTAATTTTTAATCCGATGCTGTTTTAATTGCCCCTGCATTCAATGTAATTTGTGAGGAAATAGGAAAATCTGTGCGGGCTATACCTGGCTAAAGGGCCGGTTTGATGATTATAGACCTACGCGGCAGGCCCGCCCCTTACTGACGCTTTTTAGTCTGCCACCCAGAATGTATACAGCTTCATGCGAATTAAATCATCTCACAAGAATGTGTTGAGGAACGCAACCAACGAAATTGCCGAGGAACGATTGCAATCATTTTCTTTGTATTCCATGTCCTAAGTAAGTTTCAGCGATATTAGAATTTGTGAGAGTGCTGTCGAGAGGCACATTTTTCTAAATTGTAAACTTTTAAAATTTTTGTTAACCCTACCAGAGCCTCTTCAACCCGCGAGAGTTTATTATGAGAAAAGGCAAATTGACAACAGTTACTTTTCATATTTTCCTAGTCTACTTCAATTTCAATTTCTCCAGAAATATTGAAACTTCCCCTTCTTCTCATCTAGATATCATCTTAAAACTTGAAATCTTGTCAGGTATTTAATCTGCATTTAGAAGTTGTTCCTGTTAAAGAAACACAATGAAAGTTTATGACAATGTAAGAAAGAAAGGAAAAAAAGGAGTCCTAGTTCTTTCTATTACTCTTTTCGAAATTGTCAAGTTATTCAGTCTGTACTTCTTTCCAATGTGTCAAATATGTTCAGTCCGGTCCTGTCCGTTTCATATTCTCTTCGAAATTTTCTTCTCATCGAAACAAACAACTGTTTGTTTCTGAAGACTTGAAAGACACGTTAGGCTCTTCTTCCACTAGTTCCTTTGAAAGTTCTCTAGATTTTCCAAGGTTCCTAATGTCTTCATTAAATTTTTTTCAGAATAGTTTGTGTCTGATGACTTCATATCTCGCCTAGTTAAACGAAAGGCCGTACCTTTCTGCATGAAGCGTTTCTGGACAATTAATTATTATAAGAGTCGACTTAGACCACTCTTGATGTATTGTATGCACCAACTTAATTTACTCTCATATAACAAATTTATTGCTACTAAAGCAATACCCGCAAACCTTGTTCGAATATTGAAGAACATGTTATCATGAGGATACATAACACACACTGCAAACAGCAGGAACAACTTTATCGGCTGAAAATTACATGAAATCGCACGGCTATAACTTAAGAATTTCTAGTTAGGCCAGAGTGCTAAATATGTCTAGAAGAAACTACAAATTAAACCTTCTGCTCTGCATATATATATCGAACTTCACAGGACGAGTCAATTAGAATTTCTTATGAAGCCTTATAGCCCGAAAGGGATTAAATCATAATGGTGGTCCTATATTATAGGGGAAATAAGAAGAGTGGCAATTAAGTCTTGTCAGAAGACTTGATGATCTAACTTTTACCAATGTACAGGGTAATCGGTTTTGCCGTTTTTGTGTTTACTGACAGTTGAATTGAGTTTTGGTATATTATACAGATAGAACCCAAACAAGTTAAAACATCAAAGTAATATTTTCCATCAAAAAATCTTGAAGAAAGATCACAATTCCTTCCTTTGTCTCAAGAGGTTCTACCAAAAGTTGTTTCGATAATTGAGGAATTCTAAATGATTCACCCAAGTTTTATGCGAATTTCGTTATTTGAGATGACTCACCAGGTGATATCGATCTAGCAGCATTTGGTAATAAATAAATATATCTACGGATTGGTGTTTCAGTGTTAACATGGCTCTTCTAGATTTAGTTGGATGTAGACGATGAGCATCATTTCCAATTGAAATCTCTTTATATTCAACTTTGTCATTGACATGTTCATCATTCCAGAGTTCGATTATTACTTAATCTTCAATTTAGAAACTATGATTTCAAGTGATACGATTTGAATAAAGTCGGATCTTCATAGTAATCTGGGCTTGATTGAACAATGTGGCAACTGAATTAATAGGATTGAATAAATCCAATAAAGTTCCAACTTTTCGTCCAAAAAAACTCTTGATCAAGAGTTCTTTGTCTCAGGTCATGACTTAAGGCAAATCCTTTTTGGTCAAGGAGCAGAGATTTCTTGGTCAAGAGTTCGTGAGCAAAGATGAACTTTTGTCGGTTTGAAGGCAGTCTGAACACACTTGCTGCGTTTCTTAACAGGTTCCTCCATGTTCTTATCCAGTCCAGGTTAAAAGAAATCACGATGTCTCAAATTCTGAAACACCCTAAAAATTCCTCGCCTCAATCGCTGAGGAATGACTAAGGTTTCCGTCTTCGTCTGTCAATCCTCAGCGATTGAGACGAGGAATTTTCAGAGTATTTCACATATTTCACATATTTGTATTTCACACATTACAGATAATTCAGGATTTATTATATTAGATAGTTTACATCTGTTTTTTAGCATCCACATACTCATCGCAGTCTTAGTGAACCCCGGCCATCCAGGAACAAGAAAGAGGTCTCGGCCACTCAGGTGCAATAATGTGTTCTCTGTTGATTGTGAGCTTTTGTGGTGAAATTTAATAACATAAATTTTATTATGATTACAATTGTTACTTAGCAATAAAGATCGGTGGGTGAATGGAATTCTCATATTTAATCCACACCAACCTAATTTGAGGAAATACAAACCGTCAGAATATATTTGCGATTATGTAAATTCCCACGAAATCCTCATTGAATTTCTCCCTAAGAATAAAATTGCTGAGACTGCCGCTGAGGCCATAAATAATTCAGTGGCGGGCGGAATTCATGACCAATAAATAACCGATTAGTAATCGGTGAAAAACTCGCGCAAATGTCTCTCCAACATCGGAATTCAATCGGGGTAATACTCGTGGTCTCGATTATGGTCAAATTAGTGATCGGGTCTCTCGAGCTCCGTTTTCTAGAGACTCGGCTGCACAACCAAGCCATTTTCAATATTTTTCTTATTCGAAAACCAATTTCGGCTAAAAATGAGTAAGTTTCTATTTCTAAAGCTCGCCAGATTGTTACTCCGTAAGTTATAGAATGCTTTAAAGCTGAGTGGTACAAAGAACTGTCTCTATACGTGAGACCTTATGGCTCGATCATATACCAACATCCAACACTGAAAATTAGCCGATCGGTCTGCAGGAATCCTACCTGAAGCTAATTAGCTCGGGATTAGCGATGTTATTAGCGGATATTGTTTGAAATGACTCAGATATCAAGCAGTCGGTGATCAAAGCTTGAGCTTTCTTTTTACCTCCTGCAGATACCAGTTGAAGAAGTCAATGGTGTATGGGAAGTTTGCGAGCAAGGTTGAATCAATGAAAGTTCGATGAACCTGAAGTATTTATTTTGTATTTATTACTAGTTAACTAAATTAAATTGCCATTTTCCCATGGCTTAATGTAATGAACGATGAAGACCAATAAATTCGTTAATTATGTACCGTTGGTTTATCGGCAATGGTAAATGGACGATTTTGTACTAACCCAAATCGTAATCGCGCATAACAGCCACTAGCTACTTAGTACAGGGTGATTCAGTGAAATACATGATACATGATGAATGCATGATTTTTAAAATGTATTAAGAACATAAACTATATCAATGGTAATTTTGAGTAAATGCACAGTGATTTTTTTAGTAAGGCCTGAAGGGTCGCAATCATCAAATGGATCTTCATGGACATTTTTCCAATGAAAGCTGACTGGCATTAGCGCTATTTTGTCACTACTACCCTCTCCACTGAGTTTTGTTAAACTGTTGGCTTCAAACCTCCTGGCCGACTCTTGAATTTCATCGTCAGACGATACACCAACGAGGAACCAAAGGCGGTAGAGAAGAAACGCAAAAATCTACAGAACGTTTCATTTAAGAAAATATACCTTTAAATCGCCACGGTTTTTATTGCGGTTCGATGTGGTGAGCATGCACTGATGAACTCAGGGCCAAGACTTACAATCAACGGCAAGCCATGCTAAATATCACCTTTTAACATTTTTACTAAATAAATCAATTAAAAATATTTGTGAAATATAATGTGAAATATTTTATTAATAATTCCATAAAAAATTTCTTAAAACAAGATTAACATTTTATTACGTTATCGGATATCCCTGACAATCAAGATCTACAGTTCAAAACCCTGTAACAATCCTTGTGACTTCAAACTCTCCTTTAACAAATTATAAAATTCTATTTGGTTGTCTTCCTCTAAATAAAGCACTCGAGCAAAAATCCTCTCAACACTGTAATTTCTAACAAAACTTATGATATAAACATTAACAAAAGTTGCCATTAAATACTGACAATCAAACCTATCCATCATTCCGCCATGTCCAGGAATCAAATCCCCAAAGTCTTTGGTGTTAAAAGCTCTTTTAAACCCTGAGGCACAGAAGCCACCAAAAGGAGCTATTAGAGAGGCAAAGAGAGTCAAGATGATAACGTGAAAAAGAAAAGGATAGTAGTTTATGGAGAACAACCCTAAGCTGTAGGTAATTGGTTGAAAAATGGAATTCCTAGTACACGCAGTGGTCATCTTAATGGAATCTTCCACGGGAATAAATTTAGTGGGGCACACCATATGGTCAACATGACAAACTGCCCAGGATATGAGAATTCCTAACCCCAAAGCACCCATTCCCCCTCCTAAGAACCCTTCTAGGGTCTTTTTTGGAGACACCTTGATTAATGGAGTTTTCCCATAGATTCGGCCAAAAATATATGCAAAAATGTCGTTCACAAATACCAAAGTTACTGGAATTACTACCCATACGAGCCCTTCGAACAGGTTCTGAATGATCATGTAACTTTGCAGCACTATTATGATACACAAGAAATGCACCCAAGCTAAAAGGCTAAATTGCTGTCTAATAACCTTTCTCCTCAACAAACTTAAGAACCAAATGATACCTATCATGTACAAGCAAAAAGACAGGAACTTATGATATTTAAAGAGTAAGTTAACCACAAGATACTTTGCAGTAAAAACCTCTAAATATTGGGCAAAAGTGGCACCGCAAAAGAAGTAATTTGCCACAAAGAGGAAGTACCAGTTAAGGGTTCTGAACAGGGGTATTTCTGGCAGTTTCTTGTAGTTGTAGGCAATTGTGATGATCTCCTGGAAGCATTTGATTTGAATGGCGAGAGTCGTTAGCCATAGCGGAGTTAGGCCGAGATAGGTTATCCCTATGAGGTAGAGGATTAGGACGGTTGCTGTCAAAGAACGTTGAACCCAATTTTTCTTGATTGCAGGTTGGTCCGGTTCAGAGGCCATATTAAAGTGTTTGGAGCCTGCGAGAAAAAGAGGAAAATCATAACATAGTTGGAAGCACTTCAAGACGAATGTCATGAGATGATTTGTTATTAAGATGAGTCGATTCAATCAGAATAGCCAAAGACTTTGACTACTAGAGAATATTTGATTATTTTTATTTGTTAGAGGGTCTGCTAAATAAAATAAATCTGAATACCTTGTAGAAATCTTGTATCTCTAATCTATTTGTAGATAGAAGACCAAAAACCATACTGTATATCTTTAAATTTCGTTACACCAGCGATTAAGACAGATGCAGGAGATATTTCTCCTTACAGGATCATTGCAGATATCGTTACAGGAGATAATTCTCCTGTAACGATATCTGCTTCTTATCGTTAGCCGTGGATTTTCAGATCTAATTTAACCAATTTAATATGTAAGACTGCAAGCGTATATTGATAATATAACATTCGTTCTTACCTATTTGCTAAAACACTCACAGAGTACATCCTACAGTCTCAATGCGAAGATTTAACTTTGAGATCAAAAAGAGCATTTCGCGGAAAAGTGAAAATATTCATTGGTAGCACTGTTGATTTACACACACGCAACATTAAACTTTAATATTAGACTTTCACATGTAAACGCAACTAATTTTTATCATTCGAGAGATAACGCCGATAAGTAACATAAGCGGACACAAACATTTTTGCGTCAGGCCGAGAAATTAATATTAACTTAATTGACTACTGCACTGGTTTGTTTAATAATAATTTTTCCTGTACTTGTCATGACACGAGGTGCTTAATAAACGTAAAATATATATTTTGATTGCGCTGCCTATCTTCAAGCCAGATTAGGATTTAAGTCAAGTGCGGCTAACATCCTTCTTCATTCAAATTGTATTTCTAAAAATTGCGTAATTGTATTCGTAATACTGATTCCTACAAACCAGACCTAAGCCGTATTGACTTTTTTTTAGGTATCTGAAGTAATTTCGTGTTTTCAAGACAATAAATTGTTTTTTCGCATGTGCAAAGAACTCTTATGACATGATCATCATTTGAGAGCATATATGCGTGCGAAAAAACATTTCACACAGTTATCATTAGTATTAGCAGATATAGCTACTATCAAATCTCTTGATGGGAATTAAGCGTTTTCTACCTCGGTATGTAATATACTCTTTCACTCTTATGCAGCTTCAAGCTACTTTTGAGCCTCGCCCCTTTAAGGAAAACGTTTTTTCCATTTAGAATATCTCAAATGATCATCCGCCCAGAAACGATCATCTTTCCTCTCTTCCTTTGATTGCAATCCGTTAGTCGCCATCATTATTGACGTTCAGGTCCAAGTATGCCAACATTGTAATTTATACCTTTGCGGATGTAGCAAAAAGGCAAGGAAATTTTTCAAGAATTCTGCTCATGAATGCACGCTCTACTGGGAGAATTACTAGACAGGGATGGATTTACGAATTTAATTTAAAAAATTTTCCTGAAACAAATATCATGGAAAATTTTAAGTCGATTTAATTAACTCAAGAAACAATAAAACAGGATTACTAGCCCATTACTGACCACAATATTTGTGTCTTAATTAACAGTGCTCAATGCAAAACATGCGCAAAGTAGGTTAATTGCAAGCAAACCTGCTTTGCGATCATTGTATTGGTTGCAATTCAATATTACATATAGATAGAGAATGTAATTGAGCATAAATAGCCATAAAATGAAGCAAATAATTGAAGAAACTGAGCGAAAAATGTGATTTGGATTTGAAACGTAAGTCACCCAACATATGGAATAAATGTGTGAAAAACTTACTCATTTTTGTATAAAGTGGCGGTAAAATCACTTTCTATGGATGCGTAACAACTTCTTGCATCAGTGCCCCTTTTCTAACTAGATTTGAATAATAAAATTTTAATTTAGATTTGACTTTGATTCATCTTCCAGAACTATCAAAATTGTCATTGAAAAAGGGTAGTTCGGGTTTGTTCAGGTTTTTCAGGTAGTAAAAATTATTTTACTCAACGACTTTTCTAGAACTATTCCTGTCATTCTCTACGTTGCCCCCAAGATCTGTGATTTAATCTTTTTTGCTTTTTATATAATTTTTTTTTTGGTTTATTCTACAAGAAATACGCCATTAGTATTTTGGAGCTCAAATTCTTTACCTAGCTAAGAGATCGGTAAAACTATTTTCCGATTTCTGTTATTTTATTTTTCCGAGCTTTCAGGCAGCTAAAGTATTTCGTGAAAACTCTGAGAAGTAAAAACTGACTTTTCAAAAGCCTTAATAAAAAATCTGCCCTCCCAGCTTAGTAGTAGGATGGCATATTTTGATAATAAAATCTAATATTCGGCAATAAATGAATTTGTAGACCGGCATTTAAAATTAGGAATCCGGTCCCTGGTGAACTTTCTTTGGACGACCCTGTATATTTGTATCATCATTTTTTTGCTCTTAAGAAATCTTAACTTTTATCGAAAATGTTTTTCATCTATTTTCCTAATTATTAGTCATTTGCCTTCATGACAGTGGTAATGGTGGTAAGATAACTTCGTTGGCTCAAAACTAATGGCCCATAATAATAATAATTAATTGGTTGACATCGATTAATGATTAAAAAAGTCGAAGAGCAATTAGCTTATGTTTGTTTTTGTTCGGTCTGGAGAGTGCTAACGTGCTTGATTTTTAATGAGCCGACACCGCATCGCAAAAACGATACGAGATGCTCACATATGGCGTTGCACGATTACAATCATTAACCACCAAGGTCTTCAACTGCGACATTTCACTCTAAGGGCGATAAGCTTTTATTTAATTGGATTTAGCAATAACCATTTTTAGCATCGTGTATGCTTAGAAAGGTCAAATTGCACCAGCGACAACATGAAATCAAATGCTATTCTCCCTCGGAGTTAACACCGACAAAGCAAGTGGTTTCTCCCTCTAATTACCCTCACATTGATTAAACAGAACTGTCGTCACCCTGGAGCTACCCTCGAGGATGCTTTTTAGAGCTTTTTTAAACCCACTTATCCTTATTAGAACCTTTGTACAGATTTGCCGATCCATCTAGGCAGAGTTACAAGGTGCTTGGTGCAAGCAAGTTAATCGTGCTTGTGAATATCTTAAATCTTCAATTAATTCAATGAGGTGCGAGGCACTTTTTCTAAGAGTGTTGCTCCAATGATCCATTTCAGAATTCAGGGTTTACATAAATTAACAGACACATTCAGGGAGCTCGTCAAACTGAGTTCAGAGTATCAAAGTGAAAACCGTGTAAATCCATTTCAGTTCACAAAAGGGCTTTTGGTTCATTGATACAAAAGGGAGATGCCGGAACAATGTGCACCCTGTAATATAATAAATACAAATACAATAAACGGTCAAATGGGATAATACGAAAATGCAACAAAAGTGAGGCGATTAAAAGCGTCCTGTCGATTCTGTGGGGTCCGTTACGTTGACTCCCGTATGAAAAATCATCGGCGAAGCGAATCGAGATTTTCATGGCCCAAATTAAGTTCACAAAGCTGACGTTTAAATGGGATTTTGGTTGGAATTATTGTTTAAGAATGGGAAACTGTATTTTATAGCTCAAGACTTTGTACCAGGTGTAACTTACACGTAAATAAGCTTTGAAGAAGATTTAATTACGAAGAAGAAAAAAACTTTCAAAAGTATTGTCCAAAAAGGGTTGTTTTCAGATGCAATTTCCTTCTACGAGTCTTCTTGTTCTTGTATTGTGTCGAAAAACCAATTATAGTTAGCATTTCCATATAATTTTCATATCGAACATGCTTTACCAAACTTCATTAAAGAGAATAAAAATGCTTTAAATTTTTCTCAATACTTTTTCCTAGTCAAAATAAAGGAAGATGAAAGCATTTAAGGAAGAAACCACATAAAGTTCCATTTTTAGTTAATAATTTTTTATCAATTTTTTTAATGGCAAAAAGCCCTTCCTTGCTTTGAAATCGACTTGTCGCACAACGTGACTTACTACACGCTTTAAAGACAGAATTCGGTATCTCAGGAAGTACCTATTCATATTTAGTTCTTTAAACGGTGTTTGAGGATTTCCATTAAAATCTAAAATCTTTAAAAATTACTGATCATCCTCAAATTTTTAGACATATTTTTGACTCAGAATAAAATTCTTCATTGAATGCCATCGTCCTACAAGTATAAAATGACTCACCCTGTATAATTTGTTTTAGCTTAACGGAAATAACTGATCGGAATGAACGTTAATAAGCAGTTATGTTAAGGAATGTACCCTGAGAGCAAATGGCTCGGTAAAAATTCATTTCAACTGAAATGGTTTTAGATAAAAAAATTTTCCAACAATCAATAGCTATTTTCCAACTATACAGGAACTTAAACCATTTTCAATCATCAGGCTAATTTAACGTCTGTTCAATTCGTGAAGAGCTTTGTATAACAATGTGAATTACAGTTTATTTATATCAACAGATCGGCGATGTGTAATTTAGATATGACCAAAAGAAAAAAATAGAGAGTCGTAAATAGTTATTTATAGAAAGGATTTAATAATGTAATCATGCGATTTCCATGGCTCTATCTTAGGTTTGAAAGATCTAAAAAATTGCATGATTTTAGAAATTTAATGAAATTTGAAAATCGTTTAAACATTTTTTAACATTAAAAACGAATAATATTTTTAATTAAAAAATTAATAACTAAATTAACAATAACGTCTACGAAGGGCATTAAAAAATGATTGCCTTCCATAAACCTTTGAAAACTTAGATGAGCCGTACAAACCGCATTTCTTTATTTGAAATAATTGACAGTTTTCGAGAGTTTTAGATTATGAAAATGTGAGAAATATTAAATTTATAGGTCAATAGGTGGAAAATTCAATGGGCCATTCTTTGTAGAAAATACTTACACCTTCAAATACAAACAAGACAATCCCGCTTCCTTTTCGCTTTAACCACTCTATTGTAGAATTTCCAAATATAATTTTTTTCTTTTCTTTGCATTTTGATGAATGATTATTTATGAATAGAGGATAAGTGTTTTTGCCATAAAGGCACAACATCCTGTAGGAAATTGGATTTGATGTAAAGACGTTTTTTCTGCATTTGTTACGTCGCTTTATTTATTTCTGCAATTTTTTGCGTCTTTGAGGTATCGTTTCACATTTATCTAGGTACAAAGTGACAACGATCAGGCTAGAAATTGGCAATCAGAAAGCAGACAGTTTCCGCTGAGAAAAATGAAAAATCCCATTACTTTTATGTCTGTAAATAAACGAAATTTAATTGATGTACATGACAATGATAACTATTTATTCCATATACAGGCCTCTTCTTCCTTCAGCCCTAAACCGTACGTGCAATTTCACCCCTTAGGGAGGATCCCTTCTCTATCTATCAGTGGTTGCCCCCCCACCACGAAGCGTCTCTTCCTCCCCGATTCTGCACGTGCCCGAGGCAAACCCATCGGTCTTCTTCAAAGCGCACCGACAACACCGATTCCATAATTCTCGTGTGTCTTTCACGATGATCCTCCAGAGTCACGATTTCTTATCATCGTGAACAGATTCGTGTCTATTTCCGGGTGTCCGATTCATAGAGCTGAGTGAAGTGCGTCTCGATTCGCTTTCCGGGCACCGGACTCGATCATGTCGCTTTCCGTTTAACATTAAAGCTCTTGCGATATTTATCTCTTTCTTGAAAAAAAAATTAAAATTTTAAACAGTTTTCATTAATTTTGTAGTAATGAATTCCGATGTCTCAATTGATGAGCTTTGCGCTTTTGGAAAGTATGAGGACTGGCAAACGTTGAAACATTTTGTTAAGTGAATAGTGCACAAGTATGGGACTGCGAAAAATTCAAACACACGTGGTAGTTTTGATTATTATATTAGCTGTGAGGTAAGAGAGAATAGCTGTATTTTTTAAAATTTTTTACACATTTTCAACGTGAAAAATCAAGGTTAAAAACACTGCGCAAATAGATACACTTTATCTATAGGTGTTTATTAGAACGGCAGTTTTCTAGAATTTCCATAACAATGACTACAAATTACCCAGCAAATTACACTCTCAAAACCTTTTCTTGGTATGAGTTATGCAAATTTAATTAGTAATCACACCCCTTTGCATGTGCCGGAGGCCACTAACTGCGTGACAGCACTGGCCCCGACTATTTAGATCCTCCTTTTGTTGGTATTAATCAAGTGTTCTTAATACAGAAAATTCAAAATTTTCTTTGAAATCTGTAAGTAAATCGAGGTATTGTGAGATTAAGATCAAACAGGCACTACAATGATGTCTTCATATACGTTTCGCTTCTATATTTTAAGCCACCATCAGGATAAGTGAGAACATAATATATCATCCACGTTTCGCTCCTCTGGGCTAACAATTAATTTGCAATAAGTAATGTGTAAAATTTTGTTGCTAAAATGGGATTATTGATATATTGCCTCGCAAAAATCTCCTATTTTTAAATTAAGGAAATAAGTAAAGGAACAGAACGATTAAGACTTATTTTCGATTGGAAATGCCCTTTGAAAAGCAAAGAATGCTTCCACAGAAACAATATAACGTATGGCTGTAATTCGACGTTCCAAATATAAAGTATTTTAAAAGTTTTTGTTGGTGTAAGTAGGTTAGTTAGATCAGGCAACGATAAAAGCTAAAAGACGGCCATTTTTTAAATGAAAAATTAGGAAAATTTAAATCGTTTTCTAGATTTTTCAGAAGCCGACGCCCTTTTTGAGCTCTCAGAGCCGAAATTTTCACGGAAAAACGAATCAAATCTTCGAAAAATCTATAAATATCTCAAACTATATCCAAGAAACCGTAATAAGTCTGATCGAAACAAAATCCCAAAAAATACTTGAAATTTTCAAATAGAGGGAAGATGATAGCCTTGACTAAAAATCGCCTAACCTTAGAGGCTTTAACAGAGCAGAAGGTTCTCAATTTCTGAATAAAAAAGAAGCTAAGTAATCTGACCGCAACTCAGTAATTTTACGAATATCCAAATTATCATTTCAAAATATCAGTAGCGTCATTATTCATACATAGCTTAAATGCCTCAGTATAGCTAACCAGAATACCATTCATTGGCTGAATCAAAAACCAACGTGGGAACCCACAACGTCATCCCAACAAATCATTGGTTGTCTACATCCATTAAAAATATTTAGGACTATATAAGATTGAGATATTGAATACCTGCTTATAAAAGTCTTAAATAAAAAGCATTTATCTGCGGTAAATTCATTAGAAGCAGCTTAAGCTTGCTTTAAATAAACGTTGCGTGACGTTAAATAAGGAACAAATCTGTTTAGTAATATTTCACTGCTCATAGAAAATAGTGTTGTCATAGGTGACTGTATTTGCCTTCACAAAATATGGATTTATTAATATATTTCCTGTACAGCTCAACATTCCACTCCCTTCGCTGTGTTTTCCTAACTGTATAAACAAATCGTTTGAGGAGAGATAGTTATTAATTACCTACAATGATGGTCTCGACATGAAGCAAAACTCTATCTGTTTACCATTGTATAAGTCAACAATACTGCTCACGCAGCTTGATGTATGAAAATTAACGTGAAAATGTCAAATTCTTATTTATATTTTTTACTGATGACTTTCTTTATACTCTTTAAGAAAAAAAAAACTATTTGTCAGGCGTGACTGTTCCTTTTAAAAACGTGCACTCACATAAGATTTTTTTAAATTCGGACCTGATTTTCTATAAATTTTCCTGATTCTGATTAGAAACATAAAGGATAAGCGTGAAGATCTTAAGAGGTGTTTAACGTTGACAAAAGGCAAGAGTCAGTGTCCACTCGTCGATGCAACACCATAAAGTTTCTTAAGTGAAAAGCTACTCAAAAGTAAAAAAAAATACAGATACGTATTTCAAAAAATAAGGTTGGAGTGAGCACCTGAAAAACCAAATGTCTGAACAAAAGAAAATCTGACAAATAAAATTGTTTTCAGGAAGAAATTTTTAAAAATGGTGAGTAATAAAGCCGTTAATAAGTAAAAAGAAAATTTTAATTTTTCTTTTTAACGAATTATTCAGCTTTAAAATGCGCACCTTTTCCTCAGTTTCACCAATTCTTAGTATAATTGCAATATCCTACATAAGAAGGCATATTTAAGTAATTCTATATTTTTCTTCATATAGTCCTGTCCCGTCTTGTACCTGTACCTATCCACAAATTCATTTTTTTTATTCATTTCATTTTATTCAACTTCCCTTTTAGTCATTTCTAGATCGAGAACACATGTTACAAATGTTGAAAACTCAGTAGCTACATCGAAGGATTCTTGGAACGCGTTATAATGGCAAATAATGCTCTTTGCTGCCTCTGTGTGAACAGAATTTCATACTGTGGCGCAAAGTATTTGTTGTTTTTACTTAAATTTTCTAAAAATTCTGCTATCTGGTAAAAATTAGCTGTTTTTTAGAGACTTTGGTTTCCAAAGAAGTCAAACAAACCCGCGAAAAGAAATGGAGAAAAATGCATTCTAACTTGAATTGTACCATCATCAAACAATGTATTCAA
The DNA here is from genome assembly GCF_039881205.1 of Euwallacea similis. Taxonomy (NCBI): domain Eukaryota; kingdom Metazoa; phylum Arthropoda; class Insecta; order Coleoptera; family Curculionidae; genus Euwallacea; species Euwallacea similis. The sequence continues at coordinate 1,546,760 of NC_089624.1, forward strand.
TCTAAGTGCATTCAGTCGAGCAAAATTGAATATAAAGTACCAAAACAGAAGGAGCCCAAAAATCGAACCCTATGGTGCCTCAAATTACACGGCATCTTTTAAACATTCTTAACTAAGAGATATGACCGAAACGAAACCTCTGCTACACTCATAAACATTCTCTTCAAGACAACTTTCATTAACACAACCTCACGCTTCTGCAATATTACCAAACGGTGAAACTGCAAAATGGGGTTCATTTAAACCAACGTATGATCAGCCTAAATCAATATAGGGGGCTATGAAAAAATCATCATTCTGCTCTTAATCAGTCGACCAGTTTGAAGAAAGGAATGAGCAACGAAACCAGGCAGACTTTCCCACTTTAAGCTCTTTCCATATTTCTTCTAAAGGTTCTAATCTGAGCCTTTGATTACATTTGCGAACTTGTCATTAACTTGCAACTAAACCCTTCCGTGATTTTATCAATAAATTCCTTTCTCCCTTCCTCTATCGTAATTATTCAGCTAAAACTTTGTACTATTTCCAGATTGACATCTCAACGAATATCTCCACAAGGAACCCAATCCAAGAACGAAGTGGATATTTATACTTCACCGCAGATGGACACAGACTTCTGTAGGACAATTCCTGGATTAACCAAGTTCCAAATCGAATTATGCAGGCAACAACCGGATACCATTGTGGTCGCCCTGGAAGGTGCTCATAGATTTTGCTATCATTTCGTGAGGTAACTAAAAACAAGATTGAATTTTCCCAGGCTTGAACCATGCAGTCAAAGAATGTCAAAATCAATTTGATGGCTACAGATGGAATTGCTCAGCATTGCGAACTAGAGGAAAGAATCCCTACATCAGTGCCATATTACAACAAGGTAAGTTGATATTATGATAATTAATAATAACTTCTTTATGAGTCGAGGAAATTTGCGTTACGATTCAAATATATTCCTTTTGAACTAACCTGAACTAATCTGCACAGCAATAATTCGACCTTTATGTATTAACTAATTCTTATGCATAACCTTTAGATTAGAATGTCTCAAAGTCATTCTGCTCTCAATGCATGTTTTATCCCAAATTACTTTTTTTGTCGTTTGAGCCTTAGATAATTTATTTGTCAAATGGCGGTGTTCCAACAGCACCAATTCCGAGGGCAGTCGCCATTCTATTCCCTTATTATTGCCCCCGCCGGTCCCTCTTTCCCTGAAGCGCATTAATCAATTGGTTTCAAAATGAGCAAAATCATGTTTAGTATAATAATTCATTAATAACCGCCATGCCAATTAGCGTCTCATGATAATCAAAAGCGCCAGTTTACGGTAAATGCTCCATTACAATAGCTTCCAATTATTCTAAAATGCTTGAAGCGATCCTTTCCACAAAGTTCATATTACGCGCTTCAGCTTGTACTTCGTTACTTAATAGCAGTTTTAAAGGAGTAAAAATACTTTGAAATTATTATGTGTAGATTGTCTCAAGGCTATCTCAAAGAATGGTATAAGAATTGTTTTAAAATTGATTAACCATATCCCGAACAGATTATTTTTAATGGTTCTAACGCAGCAGTGGTTTGTATGGCTCTAAGCCCCATAAACTAAAATTCCTTCACGATTCTTTTAGTTTTCTTTGCATTAGCATATCAATTTCCTTAACTGTTCCCTGCACTACTTTCCCCTCTTCTTCGTGATCTACTTCTTGTGCGATCCTCTTCGTTTTCGTAAATTCAACCAGACGGTTGGTATTTTTGGGTCTCTTCCGTCGGTATCCCTAAAGGCGATTCAACAAGGAGGTATCACCAAGAAGTGAGGGAAACAGTAAAAAACCAAAATTTTCTCCAACGCAAAATTAAAAGCGCACAACACATTGGCGTAGATTGACTGATACATCTTTTTAGGCTCAGCGCGCCAGAATTAACTGAGCTATTACGTAACGACCATTAATTCGTGTTTTTCCGAGGAATAGTCCGGAAACTTTCGGGAAAGATTCCCGATCCTTTTTCTAAATATTTGCCAGAAATAATTATCGGGGCCAGTTGTGCATCCCCTGTTAAATGGTACGAACTTTAATTTCGCACCATCGAGTACAGGATGGTGCAGGAGTTTTATAATCGAGTGTATTGTTAACAAAAAAAAAATGATTTTTTAGATCGTTCGTTATCAAGATGTTGCTGATTATGGATCATTTATTCTTCCGTTCGTTAAACTACTGCTAATTAATCTTCCGCATAACGAACCTTGATCGACTCCTTTAAATGTTTTATTGATTTTAATCGCCAGCAACCACGAATGTCGCCTGAACCTCTAAAGAAACATTTTGCCGCGCAGAAAATATCACCACAGCAATAAATAATAATTACCCCCGAAAAAGAACTTGAATAATCTGAAAATCACATTTGCAGCGCACAAACATTCAGATTGGCATTTTCATTTGCATTTTTTCTCAAAAGTGAGGCCGTTTTCGAACCTGATTGTTACCAAATCGGTACGTCAATTAATTAGCAAACCTTTGTTAACTTGGCAGTGGCTTTTTAATTGTTCAGGCCGCAGAATGAGAATGTTTTTAGCGGGTCTGTCAAGGGAAAAAGTGACTACTTTATTAGGCATGGCGAGATACCCGACGAGGTCCCCGTGAACAAACGACGCTGTTTTGCATCGAAAGTGTCTCCATGTGAATATACACGGCATTTGGTAATTAGAATTTGTAATGATCTCCGTAATGGGATTTCGTACCCCATTTGGGTATTGGTACACGCATAATGACTACTGGTGGAATCAATCAGGACAGCATAAAACAAATTCCAATATCGCCTACTCTCTTTCGGTTCTGTACTTAATACGCATAATCAAATTTCATCAGGTTCGAATACCTCTCGAATCTGACCAATTTTTGCTCCAAAGGGTTCAAGAAGGTTCATCAATTAATCAATAGCGAATAACGATACATAAATCAAACGTTTGTATATTTTATCTCAGTGGTACCCGTAAGCAACCATAATGGCATGTAATCATTTAACCATCATCAAGTAAAGATCAAAACATAATTAGTGGTTCAAGATTGATATCGTGTGAGGTTTGGAAAGTAATCGACGTAATTTGTGTGACTGCTGAAACATTAATCAAAGATAATTTGACGGTAGAATCTAGGACATATGGTAATATATTATTTAGATAGGAATACTTCGAAAAAGCTAAATGCCAACAAAACCGTCTATTTTTGATTTGGAGGAGGTAATGATACAGTTACAGTAGCTGTTCTGCTTTATTCTTGCTCATGGTGAGTAACAGTGACTTCGTTTCACTGAGTTGTAATGGTATTTTTCAGCAGTTTCACACAAACCTGTTAATGCGGCCCCAAAGAGGAAAATCTAACAGGGTAACGTCCGAAAAACTGGGCGGGTTTTTTGTTCACGTAAATCAAACCCAGCTGTTGATTTCCCAAGAAATTTTGATATTAACATAGTTTTGGTAGAAATTTTGACTATATCTTCTAAGGTCTGAGACCCATCTGAGCTCAAGTTTCTTTCATCTCTATTTGCCTCCAGACTCTCCGAGAGTCATCTTCGGGGCCCTCTTTAAGGGCTCTATACACGCACGTCCTCGAAGACCTGTTCCCAGCCTGAAGCACTCGTCATAGAGAACCTCCTTGCACCCCTCTTCCTCCGCTACCTCTCTTCCTGGTCTTCTCCTCCTCAACAACGGCCGATGACCGAATAGCCGCAACTGACCAATCAGGCGTCCAAAGTATGCGAGCATGAAAAATGGAAGACCACGCTCGATAGCATCATTGCGGCTTCAATAAAATCATGCTGCACTTCCTCAACCGGCGTCCGAAAGGGAAGGACAAGCGCATTGCCATCGTTGAAGAGGACTCTTTCCACGGAAATAAAGATTTTTTATGTATCTCGATTAGCTTACTATAATCAATATAGCTAATGAACGGTCTTTACAAGAGCAAAAGCACAGAGGGAAAACATTAAAACGGCGGATTCCCGGACATGTCAAGTGTTTCCAATCATGGTCTTGATTTCGCAATCTGTGCTGGTGGTCGCTGTCAACAACGACAAGCCAGAAACGATATCGTTCCGATTAACATCGATATGCGCAATTTAGATGCAGCAAATGCGACCACTCGCAGTTCGAGAAAAAACTGCGCAGCACGGCACCACGTACGTGGTGATTGACTAAGAATTGCTCATTATGCGCCGCGGTCGCATTTATGACAGGACAGATTTACGAAATCAGCTGCGCAGGACGGTAAAAGTAAATTAAATTAGCGGGCAATAATGCTGATTAAAGTATGAGATTGGATCTTTGCCGTTAAAACGAAGAGAATAAGTTTCGATAATAATAAACAAGTAAACGAGAGAGGATGGTATTTGACCGTCCATCGGACGATTTACAGCGGCAGCGCATCGGTGTGTAGTCTTCGCTCTTTACAATTCCCCGGTAGCCATTCAATACCCTATATAGGTCTTGTCTTCAAAATTTTTATCTCTCCTTCATACCTTGTTTGTAGCCGAGGGTCGAGATTTATCTCTCTTGTTTTCTCGGCCTATTTGCGACATCTGTCTTTGTTCTGCGCGGCCCTGTCATTCATTGAGATATGTTACACTACATCCTGCGATATGTTCTTTATCGATTTTAAATTATAAACTGTGTCCAATATAAGGAAGATCAGTATGCGAGGATTTTGGATGTGGCAGGAAGCCTTTCGCCTTAAGCTCTCTTGCTTGTGGCTTAAAATATGAGGCCGAAAAGGACTTTTTTTTTACGCATTGGAACGTTAAAGCCGTTTATGAGCCTCGTCTTCGTCGAAGACGTGTGACATTGAATTTTTTAATCAAACCTTGTATATTTGGAAAACTTTTTGCATGAACTAACTAGGCATAAAGATCAGCATCACGACTGGACATCACGTCGTGTTGGTGCGAAATGTATTGTTACGATCACCTGGCACTTTTTCCGGACAACGACAGAATTTGGATGTTTGTGGCACAAACTTGGAACCGTGGAAAAAATATATTCGTTGTTATAAAAGTTAATGATTATGACCGGCTTTGTGGACATTACAACTTCATATAAATTCACCAAAAGGATATCGTCTTTTTACGATACATCATTCCTGCTCAACAAACCATAGACAAAACCGAAGACAACTAAGTGTAGCAACAAGAATTGAAAAAGTAATCGATGTAAAATTATGCGGTGCTAAAAGCTTTCATGTTTATTAAGAGACTGAGAACTTAACTAACAAATAATGTAAAAGCGACATAATTTTTAATAGTTGAGGTGCTAATTTTTTAAAACATGCAGTAAATGAGTGCCGTTCATCATTTCTGTAATGGCAATTTTAATCCCGTGATGAGTCTATAATTACCATTGTTCTTTTATTTTGAAATTTATTCACTTCCCTCTCGTAATGTCTTATTATGTTTAGTCTAAGCACATTTGTTTACATTACAATGTCACACATTTCTAAAAAAACAGATATTAACAATACAACCATAATAATCGGTGACACAATAATAGGACAAATATGATAATATTCTGCCCTTTGTGTATATCTCACGCCGCAGTACAAAATCCCAGACGGCAGAGGTGACATAAAGACCATTTGACACACTGAATTGATTTGTATGCTGTCATCAGATCTGCCAGGGACGGGGGCCCAGTAAACAATCATTACATAATATTATCGTATTTAGACCTTTTTTTCTATCTGTCTAATATTCTGGTAATGCGGATTAATTTTGAGTAATTTTTTATTATTTTTAATTTGACTATTTCCTAGTTTTAGTTTCTCAAATAATCGCCGCCACTGGTAAATTAAATGGTTGCACCTGGCCAGTGAATGGAATTGAAAAAAGGTATTGTTTGCAAATAGAGCGCTACTTAGTGCTTCAACAAGAACTAATAATAGCGATTCTATAAGTTGGGGCGTCGATAATTGCAACTAATAATGAGCTATTTTCTTTTTCGTAGAAGCTGCAGTTGAGATTTTTTCGCGCCATTCAAAGGCCAACAGTGCCATTGGCGAATTGAGTTTAATTATGGGGCACGTGACGCAGTGAGAAATTATTGTGCTATTGTGGGTTGACGTGGCTTGATTTATTTTTCTGGTACTTCTGGTTGTTTCAAACGAAGAAGGACTGGCTCATGAAAAATTTAAGAAAGATAAAATTAATGCCGGTACAGTTATCAGTTAAAATTTAACATTTGTTTCTTTCTCGTATCTTCTACAAGTGTTTTATATAACGAGCGATACTTAAGGTTACATATACAAAAATGAACTCCAGCTTCTTTTACCCGTATCTCAGAAATTACAAGAAATTTTGCAATTTCGTTTATATGCGCTTATAGAGCGTATCGAGACGATTCATTTGAGCCACTATTTAAGACAACTGCTCTACGGATTCCCGAGATATCGGCGTTTAAAATTTGAGAACTGGCAAGCATTTGTTATTACAAATTTTCAGAAAGATTCTAATTTTACGTACTCTATTTTACAGCGTCAACGGCCGGGGTTCCCCAGTCGGACTTCGACAACCGGGATTCCTTGGTCGGATCTCGACGGCCGAAGACTAAATTATTAAAAGAAACTTAATTATTCTGTAATTATCACTCTTATTATTATTATTTCCAGGTTACAAAGAAACCGCCTTCTCTTATGCCCTCGCATCAGCAGGAGTAGTAATCGCTGTTGCCCGAGCCTGCAGCTCAGCATCTCTTCGCAACTGCGGGTGTGATGAAAAAATTTACAAAATGAAGAAACCACGGCAAATCCACAAAGAAAATATTATTTATAACTCTAAAACGAAACTGCGGCCCCTATCAAGTGAAGTGGCGAAAGGCAATGGTATATACACAAATTCAAACCCATTTTTATACTACTCGGAAGAAAGGAAAATATCGCCTAGTAGTGCAAACAATATTCTTAATGACATGGTAGATTCCGCAAATAAAGAAGCTCCAACGTTTTGGAAATGGGGAGGCTGCTCCCATAATTTAAAGTATGGTCTTAGATTCTCCAAGATGTTCCTGGACTCGAGGGAAAAGGCCGATGACATTCATTCCAAGACCAATTTGCACAATAATCAAGTAGGAAGAATGGTAAGTTAATAGGTTTATAAAGGAGTTAATTAAACTCGAATTCAACCTTTCCCATCTGCATAATATGAAAGTCTTATTCTCACCAAACAGTCGGATGATTTATTTTCTACTACCGGCGGTGCGGGCCACCTTTACAAACCGAAATATTTTCACACAAAAGGTATCCGGGGACTCCGCCCCTTTCTTCGGCCATCGCATTTCGGACTTCGGTTATTATTACAAGATTATTATGAAGACCACACGCGAGATATTACCATTGTTTTTGAATCCTCGAGGTGAGAGCCGTGCAGAGTGGGACTCAATTGATTTCGTTCTTGTTGAAATTCGATATAGTAAATTAATTGCAAATTTCACATATCTATAAACTGGCAAAAGCTAAGAAATATGTATCGGGTGAAAGTCACATGGGTTTTAGCCTGAAGCAGGCAGGAATGCCATAATCAAAGAGCTTCATGTCGCTGGTACGACTTAATTTCCGAATTATAACAAATTTAGAATAGGGGAAAAGCAAAGTCTCGGATCCTTCAGAAATAAAAACATCAGAAAACGTGAAGAAAGTCTTCAGTCCTTCTCAAAGCTTCTACTTATTTTCCTGTCGAAAATAATACAATACTAATTTCAAATGTATTATATATACAGCGTGTTTCAGAAACATACCTCTTGTCTTGCAGACTCGGTGGAAGCTGCGAAAGAAGTAGCTTTGTTAAATTTAGCATTTTATCATGTAATAACAGTGAGTCAAGTAAGCGAGGGGATCGTGAACACTTTTTCCCTTTAACATCTATGGTCGTTGTGCTTTGATCTGACCAGATCAAAGTACTACGGCTGAGTGAACTTTCTATAGTTATATATTTTCGGTCCTTCTAGTGCTCACACTACAACTTCAACAATTAAGAAAAGAAATTATAGAATGTACGCTTATTCCATTATCATTTTGTATACAAGGTTAATTGTAATTATTTCTTTTAGATGGTAAAACATAATATGGACGTGAGGTGTAAATGCCATGGAGTTTCTGGGAGTTGTCAACTAAAAACGTGTTGGAGAGCTACACCTGACCTTAAATCAGTGGGACGTCTGCTAATGGAGAAATATTCATCTGCCATTCTGATTGACCCAAACCAAAATCCGAGTCTTGATTTAAATCTCGGAAGGAAGAACTCGAGAAAATTTAACACGTAAGTTTAAAACGTCTTTACTCAAAGCTGCCTAATGGCAAATACCATTATGTAGAGAAAATGTGCCTGTAATTGCCCCTTAACATTTTAACCCCTAATCGTGTCTTTATTTTTTAATCATTGTTGTCACTCTCTCACATTCGTTTCGTAAAGTAGCTTTATGCGATGCGTTGTTTTTGAACATATATTTAGTTTTTGTTTGTTTTATAGCTCTTTTTGTCGTTTGCCGTTTTCACTTCTTGTTTTATGTTCTTGGCGGCTTTTCAATTCTTTTTCTCTCTCTTAAGTTCCATAGTCATAAGCTTATGTGCCTAAGATGGTCCTTCGTCTTTTATAGGATCAGTTAATAAAGCTTGGGGGCCATCATACGGATATTAGAAAAAACTCAGAAGATATTTTTATGAATTTCTTGTAATAGGACCAATTGAGTTCCATAAAATGATAAGTTGAATGGCGGCCACACTCATTTTCATCCTATATCATACACTGAACAGAAAACATGTATAAAACACCTTGATGGCCATGGTATATGGTGGTTTTATCTAATTATTTATCATCTGCTTCGATTTCATATCGACAGGGTGAATTCAAACAGTCCATACAGGAAGGTAACAATTCAACCCCAAGCCAAACGGAAGAAATCCAAAGGAAACAAGAGAAAAAAGGATTTGACCTTTGATCTTCTCTACTATGAAAGATCACCGAACTTTTGTGATAACATTACTTCGTTGGATATACCTGGCACTACTGGACGAGCTTGTAATAGGTAAGGTGAAGAAATTAAGGACAAGTAAAGGAGAGTAGTGACGATCCTAATAGAACCAAGAACTTATCTAATTCCATTAATTTTTTTACATCTTTCTTTGATTTCATGTCACCTGAAAATACCATCACTCCTTGAAATTGTATGAAATTTTTCTTATTTCAGCACGATTAAGATGGGTCCTAATAGTTGTACGTCTCTGTGCTGTGGACGAGGATACAACTCAGTGAAACGTACCAAATTGGAAAGGTGTCATTGTGAATTTGTTTGGTGTTGTGAAGTAAAGTGCGACATATGCAGTGAAACGAAGTGGATAAACGTGTGCAAATGATCAATAATTTAATTGTGTGTTTATTTCACAAGAGGGATATGAATGTGGTTAATTCAAATAGCGAATTCTCCCTTTTTTTCTCCTTTGGAAATATTCACAAATACACAATTGTGTTTATTTACACGTATACAGAGTTAGAAAAATGAACCAGGACGGCCCATTACTTGCTAAACAATAAAAAGACAAAACACATTTTTTTAATTACCCAATTGAAAAGAGACATGCGAATTTTAAATGGACCACCCGGTATGCCTACTGAGTGATTCATCGGACCAACCATGGGGCGTCACTCTAGACCTAAGAAAAGCCGAAGAAGTCGTTGATCTCGAAGTCACTCCAGGTGCCGTTCCAGAAGGAGTAAGTATAATAAAGCATTTTTTCCTCACTCAAACTGTCTGATACGTCGCCCCAAGGCACCAGAAGTCCTCTGAAGGCAATATATTGCAATCAGAAGTATTTAGAAAAAAGTTTTAAAATCGAAATAAAGAACGCAATACGTTAGAATTTCAAGGTAAATCCAAAAAGGTAATAATACACCAGATGTTTTATTTAAAATTTATATGTGGCCACTAGTTTCATGTAGAACCTGTAAAGCCGTAGGTATAACACTACGTTTCAGTAAATAGATTATGTTAAAAAACGCCTAAGGAAATTATTCTGGTTCTTTTTACTGATCCTGTATAATAATAATAATTTACCCTTTTACCCTTAAATTATTGCTCTATTATATAGTTTTTACATATAAATACTTAACTATTTATTTGAATTATTGTAAAATATTATTTATAATTATCATTGTTAGATAATTTGTAGATTATGTTAATGACTTCAAATGGCCATCCAAATATCTAGTATACACAGTTTGTAGCAACATTTAACGTCAAGTTTCAAACTGCTAGAGAACAGTGTGAAGTTTGATCTCAATAATTGCCAGCCTTAGAACACTTGTTTATGTATTTATATTTATTATTTTCTTATTCCTTTTTCAAAAAATATTAAAATAAATATTTATTTGAATTTCTTACACTCCTCTAATACCTCTCTCTTAATATGAATCAGCGCAGTATTATTGCACTGATGGCTTCTTTGGATCCGTGGAGGAGCGATGCCAGATTGATGTTGTCTATATTGATTTCTGGAAAGCATAAACCACCGCTTGCTAAACGGTTAATACGGGTCATGGAAACATTATTATTTTACAGGGCGGCTCAAATATTAATTATTCGCATTTTTTCCATATAATTAATTGTCTCTCTCTCTCTCTCTCTCTCTTGTTCCCTGCCCTTTCTTTATCTCTTTCTGACTTGCCCGCACCTCTCTCTCTCTCTCTCTCTCTGTCTTTCTCCCATTTACAACTTTTTATAAATATTTCTCTAAATAATAAGTCTATAGAGTTACGACTTAATAAAACTCAACTAAAAACCATCTTAAATCCTACATTTTTCCTATGATGATCGAGTTATACATATAAATATGATAAGTTAACAAATTTAGTTTTAGATATTTTATAGCTCAACTTCGATACCCTCTAAAATAAGCCCAGGCACAAGCTCCATATGAACCGGATTCGAATCTAACGTAGGCAATTTGGCTTTACTACTCTCCAAACTATTCTCGGCATTCTCTTGAGTTGTAGGTATAGAAAACCTTCTCACAGCCTTCAGAACTTGCTTCAATGAATCTCGTCTACCCGAGGAATAGCATTCGTTGTCCTTTTGAAAATTAGTCTTCCTGAGCATTCCCTGGAAGTTGAAGGGAGGATCATCTTCATTGGCGGAGGCTCTTCTGAAACATTTAGTTCAAAGTAGACGAAATTGTGATAATAATTCCTTTCACAAGGAATCTTACCTTTGAGCTATAGTCCGAAGCTCTGCTATAGGATCAACATTCCTTGGTTTGGAGGTTACATTGCTTGATTTGATAAAGTGGAAATCGCTGTTAGCGGGAGTTGAGTTGTAAGTGCTCTCCTTTGGCTCCTTTCTACATACATATATATTTTGTATCCAGTATGATATTTTTATATACATTTACTTACTTATGGTCGACCTTCCTCAATTGTACCAAACCAAACCTCTCCTGTTTCTCTTTAAAATTGTCCTTACTCCAAAGTTCCGTTTCAGTTTTGTATCCTCGTTGTTTATCGTGTATGCTGCTATCGATGATTTCTACATTTTTAGCTTTAAAATTTTCCTCATTCTTCGTAACTTTGACATTTGTTGATAACACAGTCAAGGAATGCTTTGGATCTCTCGTAAAAGGGATTGACATCAGATCAGTATTCAACTCTTCCTTGACCGAAGAGCAAGAGGATTTTGAATCATGGTTGCGCCACTTGTATGGAGTATCCCAAGATTCTTCCGCCAATCCTCCCCTAAATATCGGTAAAATCAACAATCAAAAATTATTATTTTCTCTTTTTTTGATGTACCTAACATTCGTCAAGGGGTCTTGAAGCATCGCTGTATCAAAAAAAGGGATCTCATCTAGCCTGAATTTCATTTTCATGATAACAGGTTTCACTTCACCTATCCAACTCACAATCTGCGCTTTTCTATCAATTCTATTCAAATCAACAGAATCCTGAATTTTTTGAATGTGGTAGAAGGCATTTTGGTTATAAAAATGAACCTGAAACAATCAGCATTGTGGCAGAAAATTTTTGATGCCATAATGACGCACCTGCTGAGAAAAGTTGAACAAATCGTAAAGTTTCATTGATCGATACATCATCAAAACGTGGAAAATACTACGGGATTTCCATTTTTTAGCAAACGGTAAGATGAACTTTCGGTCTTTATCGTCTAAAGGTTCATAAATGTCTGGTAGTGCCTGAATATGTTTCTGAGCTGACTTTCTGTAAGCTAAATCAAACATTTTTTTTATCAGGCAAGAACACGTTCTGTACCCTTTTGAATAATTTCTGCTGCTTCTTCGGGTGTCATAACACTACTCCGACGCCTCTTCTTGATTTCTTCAACTAAATTAATTAACAGATATTAATAAAATTTCATTATACCTACACCTGTAGTTCTACTTACTATACTCTGCTTCTTGCTCTTTATTTTGCTTATTAATTTTGCACTTAACAAGAAATCCCCTCATTATGCTTTGAATTTTCACTATTTTCCTCACTTGCGTCTCGTACAATCTCGACAAATACTCTTCGTTATAATACTTCAGGAACACTTTGGTCTTCCCAATGGCCCATTCTTCCATTTTCAGTCTGACTAACAAAAGGCGACAGTTGTCTTTGTCGATGTCCACACATTCATCGAAATCAAATGCCAGGAATTTATATCTAGTGTAGAAATGACTATTTTTCTAACGAGTGCGGAAAGCGATACTTTTCCGTACGCTATTGCAATTGTCAGAGCAACGCGGACAGTAGAGTTTGGCCATGCGGTCGAGTATAGAAAAGGTGTTTTCCGCAACAGTGAAAAAAGTATAAATTTTTGTTCTTAAATGCGTGCGGAAAAGTAAATTTTAGTGCATACAAATAGAGAAGTATTGCATGATTATTTTGAAATAAATTTTTCGAAGGATTTTGGTACCGTCTTAAGAACTCAGGAAAAGATATTCGATGAGGAAAGCCTTCCTGTCGGATTTTGGCGGTTTCAACCACAGTCAATGGCCGAATTTGGTGTTTGACTAATTCTCTATCGAAAGTTTGAGGTTTGTCCTTTAGATTGGATCGTATGCACCTAGAAATGAAATAAATGAGAATTAATTAATCTTCACCGAAATATATGTTTCCAAGCAAGCAATTACAAAGTTACTGAAGTTCTTGGTAATTTTTTCTCTAATATCTAAAAATTGCAATTCTTGTTAGTTTTTACCCATAGCCGTTTTTTTATTGGAAAATTGCATTATTAATTTTTGAAACAATTTGGACCCGAGCCTGACTCTACCCTAGCCCGAAGAAACGGCAGTCCCACCCGGGCACAAAAGAGTTATTGCCCGACCTGATCCAGACTTCGAGCTTAGTTAAAAATAGGGATCCGACAGGGGTCACCTGGCAGGTGCAAGTAAAAGTAAAAGCTCGCTTTCGACTCATTACACTAATGGGCGGAATTTGGTACCTACCTGCGGAAGAATATTCTTTCAAATTTTGACATAAGATCTGATTATTGTTCGTTTACTTCCATGATTTTTCCATATTCGCACTTGAGATCATATAGAGATCATCATATACGTACCTCACGAAGTGGGTACCACCAGAACCACCTCCAACTGAGAGTTCCTTAAGCAAATCCAAGCACACGGCTCTAAACATAGTTCCTGAGGTCCTCATATTACGAATTTGAGAAAATTGATCAACTATCTAAAAAAATCATGATATTCAAAAAAAAATTAAAATGCATTATTCCAATAGTTACCTTCTTACATCCCAACCTAGTTCTACGTGTATTGTTATCTTCTGAATTTGTGATTAAACACCCTGTCCTGTCCAACTTCTTTGCAAAAAGCGCTTTTATGATCGAATTATCTGAATCTCTCAGTACTTCGATTATCTCTGGCGGAAGAAAATCTCGGTTCTTTTCGGTCATATCTTTTACGTTATATGAGACGATTCCTGTATAATGGGCAACAGCAAATTCCATCGGCTTTGTTATCATTACTCTGCAGGATTCTTGGCTTTGTAAGTTATCTAAAGAATTAGGCAAGATTATGTCTGCAGGTGATAAGTAGGTCAATTTACCCATGATATATTGTCCTCCCAAATTTCGTTTTGCAGCGTCGTCAATAATGGACAAAACACCCTCGGGCTTGCTAAGTAACTGATTAAGGGTGTTTCTGTTGTTGAAAAAACTGAAGGGCTGCATATTGACTCCCTCCTCCTCGGCATCCTGCATTTCCCAAGCGAAAGTTCTTTGCAAAAAATGGAATTGAAGTTGCTCGTTGAGAATGTTTATAAAGAGCTGAGGCAAATGATTTTGTTTAAAGCATTCAAACCCCGGGAAGTCCAGTAAATGTATGGAATATTTGCTACCGCTAAAAGAGAATTTTATTGGTTTCTACTAGAAATCAGGACGAGATAGTGATAATATCGCCTACGTATACAACAAAGCGATTTAGGTTAGGAGATTCCTTATTTGATCTGACTTACAAAATTGCTTTTCCAATTTCCAATTTTTCGTTAATCAACCCAACCACATAATCAACAAATCTGCTGTATAAATTATTGGCCAACACGTCCCTGATACTCCTAGCTTCAATCCAAGAGTTTCGCTTTCTGATGGCGCTCCCCTTTTTAACTAAGCAGTAATTTGTTAATGACCAAATAAACTTCTTTTCGTCCAGTCCCAGTAATTGTGAGAAATTATTGGCATAAGATTTGTCTTCTAAAATTGCTGAACCGTCTTCGTCATCTTCAATAAATTTTATTTCTCCTGAAATCAAGTTGAGCACGATTGATGATCCCTACTTCGCTCTTTCAATCTAAGTAAACGAAGCGTTGAAATGTTTCTATTTCCTTCATACCTAAATTTAAAATTGCAGATATCAAAGAGAAGAAAGTGGTTATCTGATCTTCCGTAAACTCAAATTCCTCTAAATAGCTGAATATTTTTTTATATTTAATGATATTCCCCTCGATGTCGTCTCTAGGCTTATTCGTGAGTTGTTTGCCATCAGCAGGTATGCGCAAATATTTATAATCTCTGTTATTACTCAACTTGTACTTCTCGGTTGCATCGCTATACACAATGCCATCGTAAAGGTAGTAGAGAATGTGATAATTGCATTGTGACCTAAAACCAATTATGCGCTTTTAGTACCCATAAGTAATTTTTTATTAACATTTTTCTTGTACAT
Organism: Euwallacea similis; assembly: GCF_039881205.1. Classification (NCBI taxonomy): domain Eukaryota; kingdom Metazoa; phylum Arthropoda; class Insecta; order Coleoptera; family Curculionidae; genus Euwallacea; species Euwallacea similis. Next base: position 1,561,957 of record NC_089624.1, read on the forward strand.
TCCTACCATGGAAAATCTCCGTTTTAATTAGTAATTTACGTCCCAACAATTTTTAATAAGTACCATGGGAAAGAGGGGAGGGGCATAGTTTGTGGAACGAACCATTACCTTACGGGCTTGGAGCTTAAAGTAAGTAATATTCCTATATTTTCCTCGTAGAATTTCATTTTTAATAAGAAAAATTTCCGTTTTAATTTGAAATTTGGTATTGGTAAAAAAGTACCACGCTGAAGGCCCATGAAGTCTCTCGATCTTCCGAATTTCGTTGTGATTAATCGCGATTAAATTTTTGCGACTTGGGGCATTCCAGGACCGAAACGAAAATTGACGGACATTACATGCTTCGAAATTTCCCGCGCCAATGCGGCCCCCCCTTGTTGGATCGAATTCACACGAATATCACAAGACGCTCAAATTTCTCTCTAATCATTCCTATTTCTAATAAGCCTCAATAACGGATAGAACGGAAACTATTGGTCAATATTTGACTGAGAAATATGGCAAGTTTCACTCGCTATTTCCGATCGATAACATTCACTTACCATATACCAACCGTGCTGACGGTTGATATCAAACTATAGATGTACGCCTGTATTAAAGTTGAAAAGAGAAGCTCTAAGAAGCAAAAGCTAACTAAACTTACAAATCAGCAGATGATACTCTCCACTTCTCCAAAGCTAAAGTTTTAAACTTTGCTGCAGTTAACTTTCCTGATTGACCGAAGGATATATCGGTCTTGAAGACACATCTAAAACATTTTAATCTTATTGTATGTTCAGAATTTAACTTTCAATCGAACAATTTTTATTTTTTTCTTATTTTTTTCCGGAAAATTTTTCATCATCTCGTTAACGTAGTTCAGGCCTTTCGTCAACCTCACCTTGTAGAATAATCATTAGTAGGAGTACTTGCGTGGGTTAAAGCGTGAATCAGTTTCACACCATGTCTGATTCTAAAGACATTTACAGGCATCTGTCCCCCAATATAAAATAAATGATCTATAAGATGAAGGTAATTTGTCGTCTTTCCTGAGGCACTTTCACCTGAAATGACAACGAACACTCAAATATACCATGAGATGATTACTGAATTGCTAAAGAGTACCTGTAAGGACTATCTGTTGAGTGATTTTATGATGCAAAGCATTCTGATAAGCTGTGTCAGCAATTGCGTAAATATGAGGAGCATTGTCTGATCGAGACTTCTGGACATATTTTTTATGGAACTGCAAAGAGCAAAATTCGTCACATGCTTAAACTTATAAACGGTACCTACCTCTGTTCCATAAGTATTGAGCTTTTGATAAGGATTGAAACTTAACAAAATGTCTCCAACGAAGGTATAAAACTCCTTACTTTTAAATCGTTCTTCCAGTAAGTTTAGAACGGCCCTTTCTGTGATTGTATCTAGATCGGCTAAATCTTCCTCCAGGATTTTTTCCAGATTTCCATCTACTGAGCGTTTCAAATACTTTCCGACTACTGCAACATCTGACTGTCTGTCCCAAGTACTGATTCTATTGTCCTGCACCAAGGATTTTACTTCTAAGCTTAGCTATAACGAATTTTCCATTAGTATATGCATCTTATCTATCAGCAGTTGCTCTAATACATGATAGTTATTCTTCGGAACCTGTCCGAAAAATGGATGTTCGATTATCTCGACAATGTAGGGTCTATGTTCAAAATTCTTTACTAGACATCTGCAAAGTTCTTCAATCAGATCATTCCGGGTTTTTATCTGAAACAACTTACTCGCTAATAAAATCGTGGAACTGCTCTGAACAATTCCCCAGCTTCTCCAAGGTAGGAGGGGGATTCTTGGCGATTTGAATAAGAACCCTTGAAGGGTGCATATTCTGAAGAGGTGCTTTCCCTTCAGCTAATTCAATCGCAGTTATGCCTAAGCTCCAGACATCAACCCTGTCAATAATATATTAACTCAAAAAAAACTTCTGCGATAAAGCTGTCCCTAACCGATTATCATAGAAGCCCTTTTGGTTGTCCTTAGAATTAGCTGTAACAACTTCTGGTGCCATCCAGCATGGAGATCCTACAGTCTCACATAGAACTCCGGTTGCTGTTATAAGTTTCTTGGAAAGTCCAAAATCGCATAGTTTCACTTCTCCTTCTTTAGTTAACAAAATATTAGAAGCCTTGATATCTCTGTGAATGATTTTATGCTCGTGTAAGTAAATAATCGCCTGAAAGCCTTGATTTCTTGGTCTGTTTTGAAAGCCTGAAGTGTTTATTACCTTCACAATTTCTTTTAAAATATAAGCAATATGCTCCTCCGACATCCTTTTGTTCTTTCTCATCAACCCGATAACCAAATCCAATGCATTGTTACCTTCACAATTCTGCCAAAGATGAACCGAATTTAAACAGCTCTATCAGCTATAAATCTTGGTCCTACCTCTAGCACAAGCCACACTTCGTCGCTCTTCTTGAAGATGCCATAAAATCCCACAATGTAGACACAACTTCCCAATTCTTTGAGAATTTCATACTCCTCATCAACATAAGCTGTCGTATCTTTGTCGTATTTTTGAATTTTTATCGCAACCTTCTTATGTGAAGCTTGCGTATCAGTGGCATTGTATCTTAAAGTTGTTGAAATTTAAGTTAAAGCTACAGTTTAAGTTGTTAAGTTAAAACTTGAAGTTGTTTAAATTAAAGCAGTTGTTGAACGCGTTTACATTTAAAAATTGTTGACTTACACATTGCCGAAAACCCCTTGGCCCAACAGGTCACCCAGCGAATATCGGTCTCCGACACCTGGTATGGTGGCCAATAAGGTATTTTTCATTTTACTGAATTTAAATTTCAAAATGTCTGTGTTGGTATGGCATCCTGAAATGCTTAACTAACTTAGTTGATGAGTATAACAGTCAAAAGTGGTTTGATCAATTTGTCCCAGTTTCATCTGATATGTCCAGGAAAGCTTTTAACTTGATTGGCTTAAAACCAAGGCCGTAACGGTATAAATTTACAATTTTCCTGCTGGCAACCTTTGAAATTTCTAAAGGTTTTTAAAAGATTATTCGTGTGCACAAAAAAAACTTGTTGGGGACCCCGACGTCTGTAAACCTTGCATAAATGGAGTTGCAACATCTCTTTTGCTGTCTGAAATTACGTTTGAACCTTTTTTTTTTTGGTAGGGGTTCGTAGCTATTTTTCAAAAGCATTTTTTTCAATTAAAAAAACAACTATTTTTGATTCGCTCAGTGACGCGCCTACCAGGAGGACATTCGATATCTTTGCGGGAAGAAATGTTATTCCCCGAAAGATGCCAAGGGAGAAAAATGCTTATTTACTGATTGTACTTTCTGGTAGAAGGAAATTCTCAACTTAAACATCACCTTGTATAGTAGTTTTAGCACAAAAGAATGTTTCCCATTACAACATACATATAATTCGATGGCAGGGAATGTTTAGCCCTATATGTCTCCATGTCATCTGTGCCGTCTAGAAGGTATAAAATTCCCGCAAATTACATAACGAGATAACTACTCCATTTGCGCCGCAATCCGCGGTTCCCGATAAATCGACATAGTTGGTCCATTAATGGAAAAATCGTCTCAATTATCTTCTGAACAATTTGCTAATTAAAGGAAAACGGCGCAATTATTCAAAACATGGCCGGTCAATTAGCCAAAGCCTTTTTCATATTGAAAAATGTTGAATGTTACATTTCTGTCGTTAACACAGATAGATCGAGTTAATCGTCATGCTTTTACAGCTAATTGACTAATTTGTAAATGATTTTACATTGTTCAATTCAATTTAATAGTACTGCCTAACTGACCTTTAATTGTCACCTCTGATCAATATCATCTATCTAAACTACTTTCACTCGGCGCTTTAAGAACGAATGAAAACACCATCGTAAATTGTTTTCTTTTCATATACCATACTCGGGCTTAATGATTCACACATAATCGGTTTTAATGATTTTCACAGAAAAAGTTTAAGTGAATAGCGATGATGTGAACGCCATATCGGGGATCAGTATCTCCACATTTATCTGTATCAAAAATAGGATTGAAAATTAAATTCGATATGTTCGTTATAACGCACAACATCATAGTTTTCAGGTTTCCAGGAGAAATTAAAAATATGATTAAGCGAACGAAAGGAACGAAAATAAAATTAAATGTGCTCACGCGCATATTTTTAACAGATATTTTATGTTTTTTTTTTCATTTATTCTATAAAATTTAACGTCGTTAGGTACTTCGCCATAGATATATATTTTTATACGTTATAGAAAATAAATCAAGGACATAAAAGATGCCAATAAAAACTGAAAAAAACTCTCTTGAAGAACTGTTGAAAATTGTCTTACCAATAAAGCAAAAGAAGCTATTTCCTCAATTCCACTTGATTCCTTCTTTCTCATCTAAAAATCCACGATACATCGTGACTTTTTACTTCCCATATCAATTACACACCTAATTCGCAGAAGGTAAAGAAATTTACTGCAAGAGCGTTTTTGTAACAGGTCTAAGCTAATTATATAGAAGCCGTTTAAGGCTTTTTAAATGGGATTTGAATTAACCTCCCGTGTTTCTGTATGAAGAAGATATATCAGCTTTTTATTGAAACATTACACTAACGTTAAATAGGGTAATTAAGTTTTTGCGGTGAGAACTTTCTTGTTTTATACACACTTCGGTCTTTTAACGATATACAAATGGAAAGAGGCAGGTGACCAGGACGATATTATGACCTCATCAATACGGACAGTATAATGTCTGTGGATTTCGCAAGAGAATATGGCAAAATTTGGTTTTTCTCACTTTTTACTTATGTTCCTTAATTATTAACACATAATTAAAGCAATAAGCGCAAACCTCTTTAGAACCTCTTAATATAGGATCGGTTTTTATATTGACGTAATATTGCCTAAGTTAGAATTTGTGTTCGAAGTGTGTGACCCTTTAGATATTTGTGAAATTTGGTAGGAAAAAATTCAATCAATCTGTAGAAACCATTATTATTTCAAAAGGTTACTAAATTACTTCTTTTTATTAACGATTCTTGAAAATTACAAAATTGATACCATTCAATACATTAAAAATCCATTTCCGACTCAGTTGATCATTTCGTAAACCAGATTGGAAGAGAAAAAATAAAAAAAAGTTTCTAAATTGCACATAAAATGTTTAAGAAAAAAAAAAGTAAAAAGATTTCGCCAAGGAAAAATTGTTAGTCGTGACGCCATCTATACACCTTTAAGTCGATTAAGACCTTTTCAACGTAAACGAATCTGTAATTTTTTACAACGTCATCTAGACACGAGTAGTAAAACTAAATATTGTGTAACCTAAGAAATCTGCCTGCGCTTAGCGGATAACGCTTAACTTATTTGATAAATGATGCACAAGACAAAGCATCGGCGCTCTCTTTGGTATAATAACCGTATTACACACGACGGTACTCTTATGTACCTTTTTCCAGTCAAATTTTGCGGTATATTTCGCAGAATTTCCGAAATTTTTACTTTAAAATCATGTCTGTATAAGTGTTAGATGAATTTAATAAAACGCCGTCATTAGATAAAGAATATTATATATTTTAAGATTAACTTTTTCTCAGTATTGCTCAGAATAACATTAACGTAACGATTATTTCAGTAATAAAAAAATATATAAAATAAATCAAGTCTTTGTTATTTTAATTATTTCCGAATATAGAGCTCTACAAAGTATATATCTAATTGAGGTATTATCTGGATCTCACCTTATGGCAAAGGAAGCAGATGATAAATTTAGAGCAATGCACAAACGACATATAATAGCGTTTACGTTTCGAAGATAAAGGGTAGTCGTTTAGGGTGAAAATGTTCCATGGAAAGTATAATTCTATACAAGATGGAATAAACTATCGATATTTTCAAATTATCAATATATATCAGCTATATTTATAAAAGATACAAAAAAACCTTCAGTAAAAGCATTTCAGGAAAAAAAGGACTCTTTACTGATCTATCGATATCCATTATATTGATATTCTTTTAAAAGTGCGTAAAAAGAATTTTAATTTTATAGGATAGTTTTTGTAGCTAAAGGCCTGCAAAATGAGAAAAAAGGATATTATCTAGATACTTTCCTTACTTTTCCGTAGTACCTTTCAGAAGTATATTTTCATTTAAGAACATTTCATAAAATTTACAAGGTCCAAATTTAATATTATTCTTGTGCCATTAATGCTATTTTAAATTACACGATATGTTTAAGCTCATTAAATAATTTAGCTGGTGTGACGAAAAGCACCGCCCTAATCTCGTATAAAAAAACTGATATTATCACAATTCTCTATTATTTACTTAAACGTCGTTTTCTGACCACGGTTTAATGAAAATTGATTGCACGCCAAGCCAAACGAGTTAAGCAGCTTATTCCGCCATTATATTATTTACAAACTGTAGCTTACCATTGTGTACAAAATACATTAGGAAAATTGTTATTATAGAAATTCATGGAGTAGTTTCAGAAGGCGAAGAAAACGATAGAGAGGTAGGGGAAGTTAGTATAATACGGCATACTTTATACATAAAAAAAATACAAAATGATAATAATAGTAGCAATTGGTTTTATGGAAAAAAATAAAAACATAAAAAAAGAAAATAAATATAAAAAAGTCATGCTGTTGCACTGGTGCAAATGTACCATTTGATCCACCCTCCTTGAGTAAAATTACATACCACATCAAACCTGTAAATATCGGCATTTGCATCAATAAAATTGAGGACAACTTACCTTCAAACCCAGTTTTTTCATCCGAATTGTCACGTTTTTTTAACTTGGTAGTCTCACGACCAATTAGCTTATTTAATAGCAAATAACCAAAAAAAAAACCCTGTTAGTTTCTTCTGGAAATACCTGCACATTCGACATACACAGAAAAGCACTATTTTTGCAGTGTTAATATCGAACCCATATTTTCTTAGGTTTTGATTATAATGGAGTTGCAAATGTTGACAAAAAATTGGCTATTTTAGGGACCAATTTGCAAATTACATTACGAGATTTTAGAGATTATAGATTAATAAATTAATATTAATAAAGTTAATTTTAAAAGAAAACCAGAGTAAGAACGTCTTACTGGATACTGTAGTTAATGTTCTATTGGTTACAAAGGCTGAATACAAAAACACAATTAGCTATCAATTTAGCATCAAACAGCCGAATAACCTATTTGAAACATCTACTAATTTTAAAAATTTTAATTAATTGAAACTTAAATGAACATACTGTGCGATTTTATAACACTACGCCATATCGTACCAATTGCCCCTACTTAATTAATTCTATTTCGAAGGAAGTGGGTTCTTATGTCCGCATGGCTAAGATATTGTTGAGTGTAAGTATTCTCTAATCTCCCCCTAAGAAATGAAGACAATCGTTTGTTCATTGCTGCTACTTACATCATGTTATGGTAAGCTCCTATGCCCAAGGATGATAGAAAGCGATCAAGCTATTCCAAGACGCCTTAACGCTATTCTAAAAAAAAGTCTGACAATGCCAAGGAAAACTGTTCTCAGTAATGTAGTGAAGATTGGAGGAGTCCCAATAAAAATTCCAATGATACTTGTGCAAAACTTTAGCAATTGTCAAGAAATAGTCTCAAAGGGCACAGAGGTCCAAGCATTCATATTATACGCAGAATGCAAGTGGATTCCAAATATTCTGAAAAATTTGACTACAAATTCTGTTCTAAGGTCCAAAGCTTTATTGATTATTGCAACCACGAGCACTGCTGAAACTTGTGAAATACCAAGTTTAGTTCACCATTTTATCACGAAACTTTTAATCATAAACGTGAATGCTAATGAAGCATTCATACTGCTTCCACCCAAGTTTGAGAAGAAGATTAAATATTATGATAATGAGATTGAAGCAGAAATCCCCAGAGAGTGGAATAATGCTACTTTAAATGTCATTCTTAGAATAAATGAGCCATATGTAACAGGGAATGGAGACGGTATGGAGGAGCGAATGGTAAAAATTCTGGAAAAACGTTTGAAATTTACTGCGTCTGTGTTATATGTGCCTGCAGGGGTAAGTTGGGGAGCAAGCATAACTATCTCGCCTAAAATAATAATATTCCAGACTACTGCTGTTCCATATACAGAGGAAAAGGCTGCTATGAAATCAGGCGAAGTGGACTTTTTCGGGGGCTACATTACCGCAGTGCCAAGTGATGTGTGGGATTTCGATCTTTCGCCTTCATACTTTGTCGACTCCCAGCACTTTATTTGCCCCGTACCCTTGATCAAGCCTGTATGGACAAGATTGTTTTTAGTACTTACTCCTACATTCTACATGCTACTGGCAATATTACTTGTAATTACCTCCGTCATAGTCAAAGTATTTTACCATGTGCCCTTCATTGAAACTTTAATAGACTTCGTCGCTTTAATCACTGAGAGCTCTCGCCTATCGAACTCGCAAAGAGACTCGAATCGAATTTTGCAAGCTTCATGGTTTCTTTTGGCGATAATCCTGAGTACTGGCTTCAAAAGCCGTTTATTTTTTATAATGGGAACAACTCTAAAGACCGATCCACTTGATACTTTAGATGCCATAATTCAGTCAAAACTACCCTTAAACTCTATGTTTGACTTGAGGCCCTATTATGATATACCAGAAGAACCCAGGAAACTTGATTTTAACTCAATCGGATCTTGCTCATCATTCCAGCAATGCCAGCGGAATGTTTCCATGAACCAGGATTTCGTGACGGTAGGTGGGCGCAGTGTACTGACTTATTACTACATACCAAAGTACTACATGAAAAATGGAGAGGTTACCATTCACATCTCCAAAGAAATCATTTATCCATTCCACGTGCTTTTGCTCTTCCGCAGGGGAAATCCCCTGTATGCGCAGTGCAGTGAAATAATACTGCGCAGCATGGCAAACGGCTGGTTCGCAAAAGAATTTGCTGATATGAAACATCTGTTCTCACTGAAAACTTATCGAAAAACTAAAATAAGAAGTAAAGCTGTTTCTCTTGCGGAAATTAGATATATTTTCTGCATGTGGTTAGTTGGAATGATGGTCGCGACTTTAACATACTTAGGAGAAAGTTTACTTCGTTTTTGCTATTGACAAAGTTGGTGGAAATTGATATAAATATTGTTGTGTTCTCGTTAACATGAGTAACATGCGTTTGTACACTGATGGACAAAATTAGCGCACCACCTTCAACTTCAATTTCAACCACCACAACTTCAAAGGAATTTTAATAAAAATCATGAATAACAAAAATTAATTTTATTTATTGAGAAAAGTAATAATAGAATTAAATTTCTTCCCCTCCTCTATGCTAACTTGGATAACATTAGGTTAGCTCAGTTTTTTTAGTTTTTCAGATTTTTTGTTAAAAATTTACGAATAACAAAAATCGAAGATAAACTGAATTTCTCGTTTTTATTAGGTTCAATATCGTGTATTCCCGCCTCTAGCTCGAACAATTTCCCTCAAATGTCTTAGAATGCCATTAAAAAGTTTTGCGATGAATTCTTGGGGTATGTTGTGCCATTCTTGAAAAACTGCGTTTTCCAGCTCAGCCAAGTTGTCAGAAACAGGATCGTCGTCGAATACTCCGTTTGAGATAATCCCAAACATGTTCAATCAGGTTCAAATCATAACTACGCGCCGGCTACGCTAAACGTTGAATGCCAACCTCGTTTAGATGTTCGCGCATGACCAAAGCTCGATGCGGTCTGGCATTATCATCCATAAACAAAAAATTGTCGCCAATGTGAGGTGCAAAAGGTACGTGTTCTTCTAAAATGACTTGGATGTGCCTCTGAGAGGATAATGCTCTTCCTCGGATCACTGCAAGGTCCATATGGGCCTCGAAAGAAATGCCATCCGAAAACATTATTGCGCCACCATGGTAAGCCACTTAGGAAACCATACATGTTTGGCTGTATCTGTCACCTGGTTTTCTCCAGATAAAAGCGCGTCCATCGGAAGATTTTAGGTCCACTCTGACTTCACCAGTAAGCAAAACTCCAATAAAGGATATTTATTATTAGGTTGGAGTGGATTAAATAATTCACAGCTAGACGTTCTCGCTGATAGCTTCCCTCCAATAGATGGGAAAGAATCAAGTCTATTGGAAAACGAGATCAGGCAATTTAAATATTAATTCGGGTCATATTGCATTGAAAAAGTATCATAGGTTGATTTTGCCGCTGGTGATTGTGGCACTAATGGATAGGCGAAAGGATATATAATTCTTTATAATATGCGTGTTCTGGGATAAGCAATCAATTTTTATGCAAAGAAGCTTAATTCTGAAATGTGAAATTTAAGATGGCGCTCATACAATAAGACAAAGTTGGTGATGGTTGTCGAAAACTGAAACGTCGGGTTTCGATTAAGACATCTCCTCGTTGTGTAAGAGGAAAAGTTACAATGATAAAGTGCTTTTTGAATTACCTAATTAAGCTGAAGAAAAGATAAAAATGTTTTTTAAAAACTTCAGTTTGCTTTGGATATTACCGAAAGTTATTAAATTTTTTAAAATTTTAAAATAGCATATTCTTGAACTCTAAATTGCGTAATTTTGCCCCAGTTTAACCAACTTTGTAATTTTTTTATGGTTACCGAGGTCTTCATCGTTGAATTCCAAAAACTGACACTGTATAAGAAATCCAAATTCCCTCAAACTTTACGAACAAGGAACATGTTCAGATTAGTTCAGATTGGTGTCAAAATTAAAAACACCTTAACGCCCAAGGATATGACATAAACGTCAATTTTGCCAAACTTGCCAAAAACATTGTCTATCAAGGTTTTATTTATAGGTTAACTAATGAAAAATAAATATGCATTGAGTCTTTGATACTTAATAATAAAATGTTTAAAATAATATGAAATATTCCTTAAACGAATGAATATCAATATTAAAATAAGAATGACTAACATATGATAAAAATTAACTTTAAAGCCGAAAAATTTTGAATAACATGGAACATCTAAATTTTAAAAAGATATGCAGAATTTGTATGAATGAGGGAACTACAATGTCCCTATTCAAAGTTAGCATGTTTAAGAAGATGATGGCCATTGCCTCTGTCCAGGTAAGTATTATTACATCACACTTTCAATACTCTTGAATTTTGATTTATAAATCAAGGAGAGATAATGTCAAATATATACTGCTCATTAAACAGAAAATCCTTGACTCTGATATAAACATAAATGTTTATACTGCCCAGTACGTTTGAACTGGCTTAACTTTTTCATGTTAAGCATTGATATACAGGGTGTTAGGTGATGAAATGTATGGGTGTCTTCTATTTGATGGTTGAAAATAAAGAAAAATGATGATTTTTCATTTGAAATATGATTTTGTGAATGATCCCTTTCCAATTACTGACTGAGATATCGACAGTGTTAAAGTTTTAGATTATTTTATTATTTATATTTTATTAAATTTTATCATCTCAATAGTTTAAATTTTAATTATTTAAATTCGATAAAGTCTGGTGATTTAATTTTAATCAACTAATTAAACATTTTTCAACTTCTTGTTTAACTTTTAATAGGTTTGGCCTAATGATGGATTACCAGGGCAAATATGCAGACGCTGTGCTTCAAAATTACACATTGCATTCCAGTTGAAAAAACAGTGTGAGAAAACTGATTTAAAATTGAGGCAATTTAAATCGTCCATACCAAATGACAAGAAAATATTTGAGCCAGTTCAAGCTAATATTGACCTAGTTGAGGAGGGACTCTCACAGCAGGTAATAGATCAGATATGTCCTGTCTATTTAAAAAATGTGTCTTGTTAGCCTTAAAGTCTTAATGTTTCTTCTATTCATCTCCCTTTTTGCACATGTTAAGAAGATATGCTAAAAATGTCAAAATCAAATTTTCAAAGGTGGCAAAATAATTATTAAATAAATAAGCAGCAAATACTTATCTGTTTCTCTTATATTGTAGCCAGGTTGATAAAGCACATGGTAAACCTAATATTTTTCAAACCCATAATCTCTTGAAACCAAAGCCAAACTTAAAGTCAAATAATAGATTAAATTAACAATTTTTCATGCAGAATTGCCAATTTAAGCAACACTTACCCTTTAAGTTCAATTTTAGCCTATGAAAAATATAGAGCTTAATAAACGATAGGATTTCGAAATTAGTCTTACTTTATAAATTAAAGTGATTTTAGCTTTTAGGAACCTATGTATGTAGACATGGAAAATTTAATTGTATTCTCTATTATTGTTATACTGATAAAGATTAATTAAGTCACTTAAAAGTAGAAACGTGAATAAATGAAAAAATACACAATCACAATTTAAGTAAACAGTTTTAAAATATGGAAAGGAAGGTCAAAGATTACCTACAACATTTGAACATACATAATTATATTGGAATTTTACTTAATACTTATTAAAACTGAGTTTCACAGATAAATGTTCAGGCCGTAACTCAAAAGGTGTTCATTCAGAACAATGAAGCTGACTTAATCGAAAATTTGAAACCTCCAGATCTAAATTACGATCATTTTATGACAATGGCATCAAATGGAGAACCCATTTCTCAAGTTTCTTATACCAGTTTATCTACTATGGAAGGTGAAATACACGTTCCAGGATACAATGTTCAAGGCCATATGGTAAGGTTTTGCCATTTTGTTATGTGAAATCTGTATTTAGGAAAAATGGCAAGTTCTTGTTTTTTTTGATATGTAAATTATTGCACTCAACTTTTTCCTCTTTTCAGTTACATGTTTCTATTAATATAAAGGGTTCCTCAGTTCTTTTGTTAATGGCAATTTCTCACCAATTTCACAAACTTGTAGATATATGCTCCTCAATATAACATTCAAACTCAACACTTAAATACCCAACCTCAAATACAACAATCCCAAATTATACCACTAGAGGTTGAAACTCAACTGCCAATACAAACCAAAGAAAAGACTGAAAATATTGATAGTATAGAGAAAAGTATCGAAAATGTAGATGAACGAGACGGTAAAGCATGCCCTACATGTGGGAAAATATTTCGTACAAATGTTAAGTTAAATAGACACATGAAGATTCATACGACTTGTAAGTCTCTTAAGTCATTTGGAGTGTATAGATTTACCGACTTCAGTATTGCAGCACCCACAGAATTTCCATTCAAGTGCAATATTTGCGGAAAAGCATTTGCTCATGGTGGAAACTACAAGATGCATCTCAGAATTCATAGTAATGAAAGGCCGTTTAAATGCCCGGTTTGTGAAAAAGGTTGTCGGCAAGCACAAGATTTGGAAAAACATATGAGAACGCACACTGGTACGATAAATTATGTATAATAACCCTTTAATTTTCACTTTTGCTAATATTCAGAATGGATTTGTTTGTTTTTCAAAATTATTTGAATACACTTAACCCATACTCGCTCTTAACCCACTGTACTTTGATATTATAATTTCCAGGTGAGCGCCCTCACAAATGCGGTTTTTGTCCAAAAGCGTTTGCTACAAGTTCAAATTTAACAGCACATATTAGAATACATACTGGTGAAAGGCCTTATGTATGCTGTGTATGTCAGAAAGCTTTCTGTCAATCTAGTGAACTTACGAAGCATATGCGGACACACACTGGGGAGAAGAGTCATATATGTGATATTTGTCAAAAAGGCAAGAAATTCAAACACACTTACAAATTTTTACGTGAGGATATTCACTAACTTAGCAAAATTGTTGAATCAGTGCTGAAAAAAGAAGTTTTTTTCTGAACAAATATGATATATTGTCTTTAGACTCTGGTTTTTGATTGAATAGATCTATCCTTAGATGTAATGTTTAATTTGCTAGGTGAACTATGTCTGGGCCTTAAACAGGATGAAGCTCTTGTTGCTGTAATTAAATAGAAGATTTATTTAATTATTTAAAGATTAATGAAATAACTACAAATCAGATTTGCTTGCAAATTTCTATTTTGTAATTTTGACTTTCATATTCGTCGTACTTCTGCATAAACGCTAAAAATTTTAAATTAAAAATAGTATTTGTATTCCTGTATATCTAAGAGAAGGAAAGAAAGTTTAACACGATCTTTATTACCAAATTTCTCGAAATCTAGGTTTCAATGGTTCCAGTGGTCTTCTCACTCATCGTAGACAACACACTGGTGAACGTCCCTACACATGTCCCCATTGCAGCCGAGGTTTCGCCTCTTCAAATTGCCTTTCCTCACACATTAAAACCCACAACAAGGCGTATCCACTTAAGTGCGGTCAGTGCGATCAAACTTTTCAATCTCTTTCCAGCTTGAAAGAGCATATGACTGCCGACCATAATGTAGCAGAACTGATCCAATGTAAGATGTGCGATAGTTCATTCGAGCGAGTCAACGACTATTTTACTCACATGAGGACACATGAAGAGATGATTAATTAGCTAGTGTCTAATAATCTGCTTTGTTTAAATGTGAACTTTGTATGATCTCTGCTAGTATTTATTATGTGTTTAGAGTGCTGTTCTAGTGACAGTTTTAAGGATTTTTACATATTATTGATTTTTCGTAGTATTAAGAAAATTTGTTATTGATGAATTTACAAATTACAGAAATTGCAACGCTGAATCAATAATATTATTTACCTATACATGAATGATCATGATGTTCACATTCCTTTGCTGTTCAGGCCTGGTGCGAATGTGATGTATCATCTTACAAAGTCCTTTACGTGTCACGACTTTCTGCATAACCCTTTTATATAATAAAACCCTAATTTTTTGAGGTTCTTCCAATTGATTGATTGGCTTAAGAGTGGACGCAAATCTCGGTTACAAACTTTAGGCGAAAAGCGGGCTGGCGAAAAAAGAAGTTGTCAGTATGCAGTTTGTGGCTTTTTGAAAACATAAATATAATAGACCCAAAAGGATAAGTATCGCCAATTTTTGCATGTAGTTATTCTCAGAAATTGTCCGTTTTTTACTTTCAGTTCTAAAATATTAATTAACTTGCCACACGCCCGAGAAATTCGTTTCTTTTGAAGTTTCATATGTGAATTCGAATTTTCACGATGCGTTCCCTCACACAAGTTTCGCATCAACGTTTAGGGCTTACTGCACACCTTTCACAAGATTTTTAGCTAGACATGACAGAAAATCTTCACAGACTGAAGTGGTCGTGGTAACGTTAGAATGCTTTGTATATTATAGTTTATCTAATACTGATTTAGTGTATTATTTGATTGTTATGGTCTGGTATATATTCAATAAGTTTTATTTTGGATTTTTTCTGCGGAATATACGCAATTTAATCGCAGTCACCATAAAGTGCAGAATATTTCATTTATTTTTAACTGTCTTTTTTTCAGCGTTTAGGAGGGCATCTGATTCTGGCACATTTGTCGTGTCCAGCTACATCCCCCGTTATTTCTTTGAGGTCCTCTAGCTGTTGGAAAAATTGTATATGTATTTAATAGCAATAAGTTTTTCAAATATGGTGGTCTCTCATTACGGTAATTAAAGAACTCTGTTGTGTCAACGTTAGCAATCTGTAAAATTTAGTATTTCGAGTGTTTCTAGATGGCATAAATGACGGTCGTGTTACGTATTGCGCGGTGAGATGACTGCGCAACACCCAGCCAAAGTTGAGTGGAATGGCCTTGATTTTTCATTTTGTAATTTGCAAAACATTTTGTCAGCTGATGGAGGACGTGAAATTGCGCTTTGGCTAAAAATGCCTAATTTTAGCCCCATGGTTGATTACGTTTTTGCTTTGTGAACTATTAACGAACAATATTGTTTAGTGAAGAATCATTTCCGTGCATAAGTGAGGATGTTGTTGTTTGTATTTAAACAATAATCAGCTGTGAAAATGTCCACTAATCGTCAGGTAAGGAGCATAGGGTTGGTTGGCCTTTGTATCCCTTCATTTGAAGGGAGTGAACCATGTGATGAAATCTGTATTCTTCAATCTCAAAGCTTTATGGAGGAGTTTCAGTTATTGCATGCGATTGACATTAGTTAAACCTGATTATTATTTGCTGACTTCATATCCAGTCTTTGTTTATGTTTCTGAAAATTACCTGCGCAGGTATGTTTACCTACCTGGTGTTTTTTGAGCGTTAGCATGCATTAGCTAGTAAGGGTACCAAAACAAGTCTTACCCTATACACCCAGGTAGGATTTAGGAATGTGGCCTTTAAGTTTAGTGGTTTATTAAGGTTCCTTCCATTTAAAAGGGCTCTGTCTTCTTGACCATCATTGATGCGGGCTGGGTGCTGGGTTACCCCTTAGATGCTAATTTTGGGGTAGATAAATGCTAAAGTGAGCATTTCACTTGTTATTTTGGTTTTTAGAACATCCCAAACTGGGTACATACTAGGATTGTTATTAAACTTTGAGCCCCAGTTTTTGCCACTCATTGCCTTGTATCCTTGTGATTTCTTGATTTTAGCATAACAAAGAAAATATTAACTAACACTCTACCAGAACTTTCACGGGTGTTTGTGCAAAGTGGTCCCCTCCCAATTTTTTGATTTTGCAAAATGAAAATTTGACCTTTTGGTCATGTAAATGTTTAACATGTTAACAATTTGCCTTTTTTATATTTGTGGCAGTGATTTACAACTTTTGGTTTAACCAAAATTGACCTCAACTTCACTATTTTAAATTCATGCATCTAATGTTTCTAATATGTTCATATGTTCGAAAGGGGCATAACATTTTCTTTGCAATGATGTATGATGCTTTGATACTTTATTCCAAACTGTGGCAAACATGTTTTTATTTAATTGTCAAAATGGCACTATATTTTTTAGTTTCGGTATATGAACGTGACGCATCATTTTAAAGGAAATTGCGTGTCATCTTTAGCACTTTTGTGTACAGCAGTCAATGCTCATTTATACCATTCTTTCTGCGACACCCTGTATGTGAGAAGGAATGCATTTATATTATTTTTAACCACGTTAGCAGTGACATAAGAAAAGTTAAATGGGCCACAAGGATGCGTGCCCTCTTCATGCACATGTGTGATCGAAGATGATTGATAGACAGAGGAGAAGTAATTAGCAGAAGCATTCGCCCTACAAGCGTGGGTTTAATAACGCCCATCAATAAATGACACCCCACTTGGAATTCCTCTCGACGTACATTTGTTAATAAAGAAAGCTTAAAAGTTGTCAGGATCAGAGCTGGAGCTTAGCACTAGATTTATTGGTGCTACAGATATTGGTTGTTGTTGGCCGTTCATTGGTCAGAAAAGTGGCGTGTACATTATGTCAGCATAATTGACAACCTAAAAAATTTAATTTTAAATTTTTAAAGTGAAAATAAGCAAAAAAGTACAGCGTAAGCTCCCGTTGCAAAATCTCCCGTAACGGAAAAATATCACCTGGTGCAGAAGCCAGCAATAATGGAAACATCCAATAGCGCGGCAGCCAAGGTTTGTAAACGATGTACAATTTCGAATGTTTATTTTCCGAACTGCGGGGATCATGAACAACGAATTACGAGGAACACGAACAACAGAGCTTATAAATCCAGCTTTGGGGTAGTCGTCGCACAGGTCTAATGCAAAACTGGTTGCTTTATTCCTCGATTCGAAAACTGGAGCGGTGCAACAATGTGCTACAATTCTCGTAGCTTTTCTTATGTAAAAAAAAAAGATTTTTAATAAATCATGCAATTTTTTTAATTAATAGACAATTGATGAAAAAACAAAGAAGAGGTCTAATCTCCAAATGATCTCAATCCCGTTTTATCCTCCACTGAACGAATTGATAACATGTAAATCTATATTTCTTTGAACTGTATGGTACTGGTTTCGTAACTGTGATAAATACAATTTTCGATACTCTAAATTTCGTTTTTTTTTATAACTCCTTTCGCTTTTCCCAACACAAATGACTCTCCTTAAGATTTCCTGCAGTTGCGGAGATCCATCATAGGTTCTTTTCAAGTTTAAATTTAACGAGATGACACTCAAATCAGATTTTAAATGAGTATACTTTCACAGTGCGCATTAAATAAGGTTCAAATAAAGCAATACAAAAGCAAAAAACTTTATTTCTTTTTCAATAATTTGTTTGTTTACATTTTGAATGCTCGGATTTTAATGCGGCAGCCTAAAAAATAACGTGACTGCCATGGGCGATTATACTGACTGTATTTTTATTTTTGTTGATAAAATAAGTACTGTTTGTTTGTTTTGGTGCACTGCCCTTAAATGTTTTGTCACTCGAAGTGCGGAGACAGGAAGAATAGAAAATACTAAAACGTAAACAATAATTATCTGCCCTAATTGTCAAATTGCGTTAAACATTAAACTAAAGGGCGATATGTACTTGAAGGGTAAGGGACTTGGAAAACTGCAGTTTTCCAAGTGACGTAAGTACGATGAAACAAACTACATACTTTATAACCGTTTCCAGTTACTCTCGTGGAAATTGCCTCTGTGGATGCTTTGATAAACATAATTTTTTAAGTAAATATACTCAACTCAGGGCATTGTCCCAAGAAGGTTGATATATTTGTGGCGATATAATTCTGATGGATTCATAAATTTGCCAGGTGTTTTTGAAAAACGAAGTTCCTCCCAAAAGTTTATGAATTACGCCAATTTTAAAAACAAAAAATGTTTAAATGCTTAGTGTCCTGCTTGTAATTATTCACATGTGTGAGGTGTGATTTTGGGTCACTTTTTGCCCGACGAGCCTTTTGGAACATCCCATATCCTAATTAGTACGCTAATGATACATGTGTCAAGCACCAGAAATGTGAGTCCCAGTTTCGGCTCTAGTATTTTTACTCTTCTGGTTTACAATATTTTCCTTATGTAATAGCAATGTCCCATTATTTACAGGTAGATCTAGTTGCAGTGATTGAAAAAACCCAATGACTGTTCTTATCGTCTTTGCATAAATAAATTTCTTCAAGATGGTGTACATATTCTTTGTTCAATCAGGAACCATGATGACCTTTGACAATGAAATCTCTATTATGGAAAGGTAAGTTATAATCACACAGCTCTATAGGATATCTTTCAAGATGAATTATTACGTTCGGGTCTTTTAATATCTTATTTTGCATCATGTCCAGAAAGCTGGATTTATAAACTGCCGTTCCCGTTCCTCGTTTGCTGCTAATGCGCTTTCTTCGTTTGACACTATGATTTTATATGTTGTTGTCTTGCTCAATTGTCCCAGCAGCAAGCGAACAGCGGGAACAGTGAAGTTTATAAATCCAGCTTTATTCATTTAACGACGTGGTGTATGTGTTTTTCTATGTCACTAAGCCAAAAACTAAATGATAATGCATATCTCATTTTAAAGAACTAACGCTCTAGCTGACATCGTTACTTCTATTTATTAGTACACTAAAGTTAGACGGGGAAAGGGAACTGAGGTTTGAGTAATTTATCAACATAAAGATCTGGAGCAATGTAGCTTGCTGCGTAGATTGGAATTGGAACTATAACGTTACACAATCTTCGCCACGATTTTTAACTTGAAAGAACTCGCCTAACCCAAATATACATTTTACCCTATAACCTTAGAAATGCGAACAGCAATTTAGGTGATAGAAATAAAGGCGCATGCCGATTTTCAATAATGAATTGGTCAGCCTTGAACTAATTAAATTTTCTTTACACAGATAAAAATGTACTTATGTGGTTGGTAGTTATGTAAAAAAGAAAGATATGACTTTATTCTAGAGATAAAACCATAGAAGTCAATTTTTGAATATTTATTTGTCTTTGTTATCTGAGCCCTACACTGGCATGTTGACCCGAACTAAGAATAGGCGCTTGAAATGCAAGAAAAATGTGGTAATTATTGAGCTTTCATAATGACTATTCTCTTGATTTCCAGTGCTTTATTTTTAAACATATTTCGCCTTATTATAGAAATGCGCTGGTTCATTGTAAATTTCCTGTAAAAACTATTTATAGATTACTTATGTATACATGAACTATCCATATATTAAATGGACCTTTTCTTCCTGGCCCCCTGCATAATATCACAAATATGGCTGCCCCTTTAGAGTGTTATTCGCAGTTCTTTCAGAGTTCCGATTTTTGAGAGCACGATTACCAGAACGGCAAAAAAATTTAATACATAAAAAAAGTAACAGGAAAGACCAGTGTGTCCGCCATCCTCTCATTTGAATTTTTATTTAATTCAAGTATTCCCTGCCTTTTTGACTAGAAGAACATGTAACGTAGGTAGTAAAATTATGTAGTAAAAACGCGAACCGCTAAGGCTTTGGACATACCTAATAGGAAGATTCTTATTGTGGTGGAATTATAAAACATCGGATTGATATTTTAAGTTGGTCCGAAAGTTATTCCCGGATCAGAATAATACATCTGACTTGATATGATTAATAAAACATCGAGATTAAATCTCCTATGAAATAAAACTTACACGACGAAATCCTACGTGAGTAACCGATTTTTTGCAAGAGGTCAAATAAACCGCAATGATCAGCAGATTTTGTAAAATTGTATTTATATAATTCACGCAATATTGCATTCGGGGATGACGAAGAATGTTAATTTGTTTAAAACAATACTGTCTACATAGCAGGTTTCTACTGGACAGCGACAATATCCAATGACATGTTAAAAACAGATAATTACAAATGTAAAAACATATAAAGAAATTAAATTAAAAGAGACATAAATAATTAAACTGTCCTTAAAAAGTTTCAGTAGGAATGGAAATGCTGTTTTTTTTATTGAAATCGCATGGAAATATGAACAAGGAATAGAATATTTCCTACAGTAATGAACCAAATTTAAAAATGCAACAATATATCTATGGGGTTTTTGATTCAAAATTCTTATGTGACTATTATTTTTTCATAGAACTGGCAACGTTTCTTTTGTGAAAATATTTTTAAAGCTAGGTCGTATCTAGGAACCCAAAATAAAAAAATGCTTTTCATCGTGTGGTGATTTAACAACTATTTGGTTGTTATATATATATTGTTACTTCCTAGCAAATATGAAGCCTTTTAGCGAAATTTTTGATCTTTATTTTTAAATTTCAGCGTTGCCAACCTCAATGAAAAAATTCAGGATCGATGCCAGATTCCTGTTCAGCAACAAGTTTTGCTGATCAATGGCGGCGAATCTTTGGAGTCACAAAAAAACCTTTGTTCTTACATGGCTGGGACTGACACTAATCCAATCTATCTTTTTTCGACAAATTACGACATAGCAAAATTGGATATTTTAAAAAATTTAAATTACGATGATTCCGGTGAGCCCTAAATTCGGATTTAACAATTTCCACAAATCTAATATGATTTCTTATAGAATTGAAAAAAAGACTGATAGAATCCCTCTCCCTCCCAGTGTCATTGACCACCGTTAAATTACGTGCGCTGGTTGCACAAGATTTTTTTAGTGTTGCGAAGCTCCAATTAGAGTTTTGTGAGAATATGGTACTTGAGCAACATTTACAGCAACAAGGTATAGAAGTAGCTGAATAGAATGCATAACACGTTGTCATGCTTATTAGCTTGTTATTAATATGTTAAATATAATTTCAATTGTTTGCAGGTTGGTCTGCAGTTATAGCTAATTTAGAAGATATAGTTACAGAATTTAGAAAGAGATGGGAGCTATTTCAAAAAATGTATAACGATTTCATAGCCGAACGTCACACTTTTGAAGGTTTCTTACTTAGGTTTGTAATAACTTCGTTTTTCTACGAGAAAAAAATTAATGTAAACTTCAGTTTTGAAGAGGATAAGAGGATTCTTCAAAGAATTCCTTTAATTGACGTATTGTTTGATTCACAAAAGAAGCCAAATGTTACACCCAACACATCTGAAACTACTAGCAGTACCTCCCAGACGGTGCCGAGTACAGAAATAAGTTTATTTGAGTGGATTTCTTCTTCAAGCAGCAGCAGCAGCAGTACTCGTAGACTTGAGGACTTGTATGCTTTGTGCAGATCTAGTTTACATAAGGTATCTATTATCATACTCCAGGTTAAATCATTAATGTATTGTTAACTTTAACTGCAAATTAATTTCCATAGAAAAGTTCAAACATAGCTTGGTTATTGGTTAGATTCGTAGGCTCTATTGCAAATGTCTTGATGTTAAAGTTAATCAAATATTAATAATTTGACACTTAAGTTCAATTATACATTTTAATTTTACACACCACCTGTAGTAAAAAAGGATGTTGTCGTAGCTTAGCCTTAATGGAACATCAGACCATTATTTCAAATAACTATTCACAAATACATTTAAGGGAGTGAGTTAAAACTGTAAGAAAATTAATCCAAAATTTATATTCTTAGTTTGAAATCGAAATGATACCGAAACTGAGAAAGCGAATTGCAGAAACTTTGAGTAGCGCTGAAAAACCTGAACGAAAGGAAATTGAAGGCTTAGGTAAACGATTGTTTGACTTGGACGATTTGCTTCGAAAAATGAAAAAAGCCGTTGAGCACCAATCGGATATGGCTCAGAGCTTTTTGCAGGTAGGTAATTGACTCATTATTAGATATATTTAAATGTTTTCCTCTAAAAATGCTGTTTATAAGTATATCAGAGAGAGCAAGGCACAAATACGAGACAGTTTTGCGAGCTTTATTATGTAAAAGGTTACCCACCATTAAGCTAAAAAATAGTTTTATATGGTAGCTTAACATTTGTCATTACTTTGCAAAAATCTTTCAATCACTTTTTAAAATCGGATACTGAACGATGTACCTTTATCCACTGCTCTATAAGAATACGAATCTACTGTTTAACAAGTGGTCAACGTATTGCAGTTTCGACCTTAATAAATAGGTTTTAAGTTGGTAAATTGCTAATGTTCATGTTTGACAATTGAATTATTGAAAACTACTGTCTTTTGGAAAATATCTATCAATTCCATAGAAACTGATCTCTCATCTAAATAACATTCCAAATGGGAACCGGAATGTGTTTTTGATTTTCATATTTGATTTCAGAACCAGAACAGTGTTGCACATATGAAAGACACATCAATCCTGCCAGATCTGTGCGTAACACATGCTCAACAGTTGGATTTAGTAAAGAACTGCCATCAACGAATTATAGAAGACCGCAGTAGAATTGTCAAATCAAAGAACGAACTTAGTAAAAGTTTGTGCGCTAGAATCGCGTACGTATAGGAATATATCATCTCTTTAATCTCCCAAACTTTTCACAGGATTACTTACTTATGTCTTGTTTTTAGGTGGGTACAAACCGTCGAAGATAAATTTTGGGAACTGGATTTTTTGTTGGTGTATTTCAATGGACAAGTTAATAGGCTCCGCAAACATTTAGAGTTGTTTCAACAGATTCATTTAGCTCCAGTGATTTACATGAACGCGGTAGTTGAAGTTGTTAGGAGACGATCTTTTTCCCAACTATTTCTTATGGTAAGCGTACCGTAATTTGTGTCTGTTATCCTTGCATTAAATAAAATGTGCCCAAAAAATACTGAAATTCTCAATTATTTCGATAAATAGTGGAATAATCTGAAGAAAACTTGGCACTAATGATTAAATAGTTATTTCTATATTAAGAGCGCAGTGCCACGTTATCGATTTATGTTTTGGAAAATTAGGAAAAATTCCAGTCCCTGTCTTACACACTACAATCCACTCAAATCTATTCTTTTTTCACTAATTACGCCCTAACAAATGGCGATTTTGGCAATTGGCAGATTCAAAATGAGTATTAAATTGCATATATTTGTTTTTTTGCGAAATTATTTAAATACATAATTTTTCCTTCAGTGGGCTTCAGATTTAGCGTGCCAAATGATGACAATTTACAACGAAGAATTGACTCGACGAAAAGATTTCAGTTCCCAGTTTGAAGGACATTTTTTAAATGCCTTATTTCCTGGCATGGAAGATATGCCTCCCCCGTTCGCCATAGAAGCGCCGCCAATGTTTGATGCGAAATTGCCTCAAATTAGTGAAGAAGACCTTGAGAGACTACGCCAGGGGTTGCCCGATTTCTCGGAGCACCTGACTGTACCTGACATGAGCCATGTTATTAGTTTTTTTATGGGGACTGGCACAAAGCTCAAAGAAGATAAGGTAAAAGATACGTTATTGAAAAACCATTGAAAATACAGGTGTGTACTTCCACATCTACCATTAGTTCGCTCATTTTTATGCTAGTCTGTTCCCCATAAATGATTTTATCGTATTATTTATTAAAGAAAACTCCACTTTAAAGTAGAAAGTTAGATTTTCTCCTTCAATAAGCGATTTAAGGCAATTTTGAAGTCTTTTTTCGCGAAAAAAGTAAGAAGAGCTATAATATTAACAGGGTGTTTGGAAAAGATATAATAACATTTCGGTAGAGGACTTTTTATGTTGAGATACACAATTATAAAACACATGGTCAGGATTTTTTGGGATTAAATTTTGGATTACCAAATTCTCGAGGCGGGTAATTTCACTGGAATCCGGAATCCCGGTATTTTAACTTCTATAAGAAATATCGAATTAAATTCTTTCCCGATGTTTAAGAAATACGCTGTATGTTTTTTAATTGTAGGTAGATGATGCTAAGGCTGTGGAAGAAAAGTTAATTCAAGCAGTTTCCGATGTGGGGTTGTCTAGTAACTTAGATAAAAATTTGTTGCAAGCTACTGGGAGTGAATCTTCATTGGCCTCCGCACCTGGTTTTCCCGTTCTCAAAGATGACAAGTTAGTATAATATTAAAAATGTTTAAAATGCAGTCTATTGTTTTTGAATCAGATATATGTACATATATATTTTTTTAACTTTAAATATAAATTTGGAATTTCGGAAAAGAGATTTACAAATTCCAGCGATAAGGTAGGAAAAATGGGTCCCTTGAATACAGAATGGGCCGCATGAAATAACAGAAGATGCTACAACTGTTTAATTTAAGCTGCTACGTCGCAATTATAAAAGTATTTATTTCGATAGGTCAGGACCATGTACAGTAAAATCTCCCTTGACGGACACCTCCGATAAGCGGACCTCTCTAATAACCGGACAGTTTTCTGGGGACCAACTCTTTCCCATAAGATATTCTAATAAATATTTCTCTATTAAGCGGACTGTCTATTAAACGGACACGGACATTGAATCTAACTCCATTTTTACATTTTTTCTCTCATAAACGGACATTTATTTAGCCCGCGACCAGGAAATAATTTTCGAATGAACGTTGCCGTTCCTTTTAATATATTTAACGAATGGCAACGTTTTGCCTGGCCGCACGTCTTTCGTAGGGGAATTACCGGACTCCCGAAAGGCATATTATGTATGTATAACCATGCCACTATTTTTGTCTACTACATTTGTATTTAACGCAACGTTCGGAGTAGTCGTAGTAGTAGTAGTATTTCTCCTTGTGTGTTTTTAGTGTTTATATGTTAATAATGGCTCCAACAAAACGTCTGTTAACTTTAAAAGAAAAGCTGCAAGTAGTGGAAGTTTACGATAGAGAAAAACTTAGTGTACGTAACTTAGCGGCCCGATTTAATATAGGAAAAACCCAGGCAAGTGAAATAATTAAGAAGAGAGAACAACTATTAAACAGTTGTGTTACATCATTTAACTCGGAGCAGAAGAGATCATTCTTCAAAACTAAGGGATTTAACATCGACAAACTAACTTATGAATGGTTTGTTAAAGCCCGGAATAAAAATTTTCCTATATCAGGGCCTATAATTCGATCAAAGGCGAAAGAACTTGCAGAAAAAATGGGGTACCAGGATTTTCGCGCTTCTTCTGGATGGCTTGAAAAATTTCGGATTCGACACAACATTACGTTTCGTTCAATTTCAGGAGAGGCTGCTACTGTCAATACGGAGCACGTCGCCATTTTCAAGAACAATATTTCGGTGTTACTGAAACACTACGAGCCAAGAAATATCTATAATGCTGACGAGACTGGCCTTTTCTTTCGTGCCTTACCCGAAAAAACATTCGCTTTAAAAGGTGAAAAATGTGCGGGTGGAAAAATGGCCAAAGAACGCCTCACTATTTTACACTGTACAAATATGGCAGGTGAGAAGGAAAAGCTTTTAGTTATCGGAAAATCAGCAAGGCCTCGTTGTTTCAAGAAGTTGGACCTACGTACTTTACCTGTCACGTGGTATTCAAATAACAAATCTTGGATGACAAGTAATATCATGACAGAATGGCTACAAGTGTTTGATCACAAAATGGCCAGGGAAAAACGGAAGATTTTATTATTTATGGACAATGCCGCTTCTCACCCAAGAGACCTCAATCTGCAGAATATCAAAATAATTTTCTTACCACCAAATACGACAGCTTTGTGTCAACCATTGGATCAGGGAATAATAAAGAATTTTAAAATATGTTACCGCTCAATTATATTAAGACACATTTTAATAAAAATGGACAGTGTTAACAACGCTAATGAGTTAGCCAAATGTATAAATGTACTGGAGGCGGTGTTTTTCATTCATTCAGCTTGGAAACAAGTATCTTCTACGACCATAAAGAATTGCTTTACTAAAGCTGGGTTTAGATATGAAGTTACACCAATATCAGGTGAGGGTTGGGACCCAGATGACGAAGTCCCGTTATCAAAACTTGCGGAGGTGTGCAAAATGATGAGACATGCTGGACATGAACAAACTGATACAGATGCTTTTATTAATGTTGATAACGCTGTTCAAGTTGAAGATCAAGAAATGGAAGTTTCAATTTCTAATGAAAACACGGAAGAGATAGACTCTGAAGATGAATCGGATACGATGATATACAACAATAATATGAGCGATAGTAAAATACATTCTTACAGTGACGCGTTTAATAATGTAAATAAATTAAAAGAGTTTTCTTTGAAGAACAGTGATTTGAGAGGATTCGAAATGTTAAGTAAGTTAGAGATACATTTTGAAGAGGATTTTATGAAGAAAAAGACCCGTCAAACTTCAATTACTGAGTATTTTACTTCTAAACTTTAGTTACCTAAATATGTATGTATATATGTAGTACATACATGTACATACATATACGTACTTGTTAATTTCTCATTTTAAAATATTTCTTTTTTTGTGGCTGATTAGTTAAGATTATTCTTATTTTACTCTCTTAATTGAATAAAATATTTATTTAATAAATAAGTTTTAAAAAACCCATCTATATTTTCACATTTTCTAATAAGCGGACACCTCCTATAAGCGGACAAATAGAAGACGACCACCGGTGTCCGCTTATGGGAGATTTCACTGTAGTTAATTGGTCAAATTTTCATAACAATCTTATGTCTAGTTTTCCATAATCATCTAACGTTGTGGGATAACCTGTATTAATTGTCTTTTCTGTATCCTAAATAGAGGCTGTGAGTCCGAAACGGACACTGAAGAGTACGAGAAAATCAGTGAAAATCCTTTGGAGCTTGCTTATCCCCAAACAGTTTCCACTGGAGTCGGTTCTTCACATGTCTTAGAAAAAATTGACGCATCTACTAGCACGGAGGTATGTTATTTTGAATATTTTGTTTTCGTTAAATTTAAGTCTATATGACATAGGTATATTTTAACATTTTAATGCTCTTTAAACCTGGTGAAACGAAATAGAAACCTAGTTGGTTGTATATATGTATTTTAGTCTGTCATTCAGTTCATCATTAACCATGTTACCACTATTCCTATTTTTTTACCAATATATTTTTTCAATCATATTCTATTGTTCTAAAGAAGCTACGCACTTCACAGTATTTTCATTGCTATATGGGTGTTACTTGATTATAATAGCAAAAATAACCTCTCAACACTAACATTAAAATACATTTTTTAGGTACGCAGTCAAATTCTTCCTCCAAAAAAACCTCCTCGCTCTTTCCGTGTTGTCCAATCCTTCGAAGCAGATCCCCTACAACGAACGCCGAGCATCAGCACAAACGAAAGTTTCTCTAACATTAAAAACATCTCCCTTGATTCCATCGACGAACTATCCAGTATCAAAAACTTTTCCAGTACTACTGACAGTTGCTTTAACTCCCATTACAATCAAAACGCTTACTGCAAAGATCAAGCTACTTATTTATCAAGTACTAACACCAGTTCCTTGCACCTGACTGACGTAACCAGCTTGTCGATTAATTCGAAAGCAAATATATTGTCGCATTACCAAGGTTGTAGCCTGATGCTCAGCCGTTCAAAGTCCATTTCCCCTCAAAGTCCCAGAGACATGAGTTTTCAAGAGACTGTTTCTCCTCAATTGATACACCAGTCGGATTTCTCTACCGATGAGTTTTATATCGACGAAAGTTTGCCCTCTAGTGTCGGCACCGGCAACAGTCAAGGTTCTGAATTTGTCAGACAGCTGGACACCGCGAACATTGTGGTCGCTATGCTTCAGGTATCTATCTTTTCGTACGTTGTTGTTGTATATGCATATATTGCAGCCCCGTCGATAAGTTACATTCTAGTTTGAATGATTTTAGTTTAATAAACTCCTGGACACGATTATCGCACCACAATAAATATGCGACAACGTTGATGCTTAATATGCCATCTCTAAACCTATTGTCCTATTTAATAATTTTTTAATTGTAGGCTTTTTTATTTTAAGTTATTTAGCATCAAAGTTCATCAAATTTTTGGTGGTGTAATAATTTTTTTCAGGAATTCAGTTTCCATTATTTAATTTTTTCTATCGGATTTTGATTTTTGCATTGCAGCAGCTTGCTGTTTATTGATTTCCTTAGAGATAGACCTAGCCTTGTGTGTTGTATTCGCACTCTTATAATATCCTACATATGTATATGCACCACTTTGTTATCACTTAACAAAATTTTATGTTGCGCTTGTGCTTAGTTACTTGCAGCCGATAATCTATAAGGTTGCTTGTCAGAGGTTTATAACGGAGATGTTTTATTTACCTTCCTTTTTTTAGACCTTTATAGGTAGATGGATACCTGATAGTTTAGCCCCACATTCAAAACCATAATGTTTCTTCCCTGAATTATACAAGGGATGTCTTTAGTTTGTAAATAGTTTGCATGTGGTTTCAGTTTTATATTTACTCTATACAGGGTAGAACGCTTCAGACGGGTCTTTGAGTGGTTGGAAATAGAAAATTCATCATATCTATATATATAACTTGGGTATTTGAACTGTTGTACTCCCCTTTATTCAATATATGTTTAAGTAACTTGTTGCACCTGGATTTGTTTTATGGTTCCAGTAAATCTCGAGCACCACCCTTTGAATTGAGCGACAAAGAAACTTCTATAGATCCTAAGTCAATTTTTAGATGGTGAAGAATACACAAGAAATGGTAAACACAATGGGGAAACTCAATGGCTTAAAATGGTTCTCAATTTTATCCTACAGCTTCTAAGATTTATACGAGTTGACGATATAGAAATTGCTACGGGAAATCGGAGGAGAAGGGGGTCATTTTTCAGAGAAATGTGGTATATCGCAATCACCAGATATGTGTAAACTCGTGACCATGAAAAAAGCTATGTAACGTTTAGTAATAAATGTCTCCAACTCAAAATCAAATTTTTTTGAGCAGGAATCTCCATGCATCAAGTTCATGAACTATGTTTATTTGCTGTTTTACTTAACAATTAATTTCTTCTTTTAGGATAACCTACAAATATCACGATCAGAGTACGAGAAGCTTAAAACCACAGTCCAAACTCTAAGTAACATCGCCAAATCATCTGCTACAAGCTTACGTGGGGACCTCAATAACTTAAAAGTACAATTCGCCGAGCAGTCTAGTGAATTGAGAAAACAGTACGAAGAATTGGGCACTTCGTGGGAAACCATTTTGAGCGAATTTGATCGTAACGAGAAAGAAATACTTGAATGCATGAGACGGGAAAATGAAAGGGAGAAGGAACAATATAGGTATAATATTTTGGAGAAAGAAGATATTGTGCGTAGGCTTGAGGAAGATAAACGGGTATTTAAATTTCTTCCCCAACTTTAATAAAATTATTATGCTGTTTCGTATTAAGGCAATGGAAGATCGGATACATGGGACGTGCCTAGATTTAGCATCATTGGAAGAAAAATTAAGGAAACAAAATAGTGAAAATGCAAGTAGAATCAATGATCTCTTAAAGCAACTGAGTGAAAAAGACGCGGATAAGGAGCAGTGTTTGAAAGAACTGAGCGAAAATTTGAAAATGGAACATCGAGCAGAAATAGACAATATGAAGTCCAGGTAAATTGGTCGTACAGGATGTTACAAAAAAAACCGTCAGCCATAAAATGTTATTATACTTTCTCATGAGTTTAATTAATGTTTGTCTTGGTGATTTGGTTATATTGAATTTTGTCTCTTTTTTATGTTCACATAGTAATATTGCTTTAGGAATTTCAATATTCTGAAGAAACCAGAAAAATTAAAACAGTTATTGGTGTACGAATAAATAAATTTGAAGATCAGGGGTCACTTAACTATCCTATTTTCAAGCAAATGACAATAATTTTTAGTTTTATTTTTCTGTCATATTGCGTAGGGCAGCCACTATTTTTCTATCCATAATTTTGATACTACAGATTTAAATTAATGACAATGGAGAGAAGTCCTTCCTTAACATCACTGGAGAAAGATAAATCCGGAGATTTTAGCAGTTTATCTGGTCATACAACGCTCTTGGTGCAAATGACGGAAAATTTCGAGTTGGATAAAGAAAAGGCAGTATCAGAAGAAAGGCAGCGGTGGGAAAATTTACTGGAGGAAAAAATAAAAGAACTTCAACGCAAGTAAGTCAATAAACCCTCAAATATTACTGTATTTCTATTTATATTTGGTTTGCAGATTTGACCTAGACAAACAGATAATAAGCCAAGATCTTGCCAAAAGACTGTCTCAAGATAAAGAAAAACAAATCGACGTACTGAGGGAACGAGAAAGAAATCTCAGCCTTGAAATTATTAAGCACAAGACGACTATTCAGCAGTTAACAGAATGTCAGGAAGAAAGGATCGAAGATCCTATGTTAGTTGAGGAATTAGAATTACTGAGACTGGAAAATAAAGAGTTGCAAAACACATTGTCGCAGTTTAAAATCCAAGGAAGTGATGTCATGTCTACATCGGCTACGGTTTCTAAAGGTGAAAATAACAATTTATTTGTTAGTTTGTTGTTTGTAGCAAAAATGTTGCTTTTGAGAAGTGAAATTAGGTCGTTGAAATCTGTGTAAAAAATTGCTTTGCATACTTTAATGCAAAATCAAATTTTTGGATCGGAAAAGATTTACAAACATTTCTAAAAAACGTAAAATATCGTGTTGTTCCAAAACATTAATTTATATCGAAATACCCCGTATTCATGTCTGACCGTATAATAATTGTTGCAGGTGATACTCTAAAAAGCTCGATTGCTGCTGAGTCTAAAAGTCAAGTAGTGTCTGCGCGAGTAAATATAGACACTTGCAAAATTGGTGATGTTGTTTTGGTGCTATGGGATCAGGATCGTGGTGTTTTTAAGATATTACAGGTTAGTGAAAGGTTAAAATTGAAATATAAGATATCCCACTGAGGATGGAACAACAAAATTTTAGGCTTTCCCTGTGTTATTTAGAAATTTTAAACCAGCTATTTTGTATTTTTCTTTGCAAAGTCTAAAAATCTTATTTCAAAAATAACTAAACTTAGTACCAAAAAGTAGTGTTTAATGACGTTAAAAATAGTTTTTTCTAAAGTTCAAATTTCGATCTATTAATGTATTCTTTCAAATGCAATTGTTCAAATGCTGGAACCAGTATCGATCAAAACTGCATAGATCCAGCATATTATAGTGGATTCTGAATTTTTGCAATAATAATAACTTTTGGTGTGAAAAACCACATGTCTAAAATTTTTTATTTTGTCTTTTTTTTAGGAATCAAAACGGATGTATTTCTTACATCAGGATTGCTTAGTACTTCTTGGATTAAGCGTAACAAATGATAAACCCAACATAAGTCATTGTGTCGGTGAGGTTGTGGATGTAGAATTTTGTGAATCACGTAAGGTAAGTTTTAGTTAATCTAGGAAGGATTTTAGAATTTAGAGCACTTATTGCCTATCTTTGTTTCATTTTCTAGGACAACAATCGTTATAAAGTTAAAAAAGGATCCAAATTCTTCATAGTTAAAATAAAGTCAGTGGCTTCTCCTGATGATATCCTACAATCCCAGTACCTTTTACCCAATGCTGTAAATCTGTCCGAAACAAAGGAACCCCCTGTTCTGGACTTTAATATCATCCAGTCACCTTTGGAATTGACCTTGAAGGGAGTTGAAGAGCAACTGGTAGAAGACACTGGTATAGTTGAGAACGTTGAACAGGCCGCTGCTGCAGTGGAGGATCCGGAGAGGTACATATACAGGGCGATTTTTAAGTTGGGGATTCCCTTCTATTAGGAAGTAAATCTTTTCTCTTACATATATATGTATATATCTATGGTTTGAAGCATCAGTCAAAGTCAATAAAAAGATTTACCTACCTTTCGAAAAACTTCTTCATTAATATCCTTTAACTACATTTACGTAATAAAACTTTAAATTTTGTTGGACATATTAAATTCTGTTAATGATGAAATAATTTTCCTTGCCAATGTGTCATAAACCTTTCACCAATTTATCAAGAATTAGCGCGCTAATATCGTCTACTTGCTAGTATGTTTTAAATAAGTTTTGATATCATGAAGACCACAACTTACATAACAAACCAGCACAACAGTAAAATACTTGTAGCGCAAATCCTTTCGAGTACATTATTCCGTGAACAACGTGTTGTCTGCACAACTACCTACAGGTTGCTTATATGTAACATAAAATATATAGGTTTAGTTTAAATGTTTTAATTTACTCTAAGAGTTTTTTGAATTCATATCAAGGAGTTTTTCCCATTTTTCTGTTGCATTCTAGATGTATCGGACTTTCCCCATATTCCCCAATAATGTTCAGAATCCATATATTATCTTCTATTGAGTCAACTGTGCTAATAAATATCGCAATTTCACTAGGAATGCTGAAGAAACATTCTGGTCGACGCAGTACATTTCTGATGACCGTGACAGATTACTCCATGAGTTTTTGGAAAGAGAAAAACAGTACCAACTAGAGATTTCCAAGTATAAAAGTACTATAGAGCAGCTGGTGAAATCACAAAATAGCACTAAAACGGAATCCGTGGAATTAGAATCTTTAAAAAGTGACAATGAAAAACTCCAAGAAGAACTTGTCAAAGTGAAGAGTGAAAAAGAGGCACTTATGTCTTCTTCGATGGCTTTGTGTGAGGGTAAGTTGATAAACTTATGTTAGTTGCACACACGTAACGCAGCTTTAGGTACATGACTTAAATCTCTAAAACATCCATATAATAATTCCATCATAATAATTGGAAACGGAAACTACTGACAGGCGCTGCTAAATGTAAACAAACCAAGGAAAACGAGTACTAAATTATAATCTCAACTGGCATTGCACGTTAAATCTAATTTTAAAATTACTAGCTTTCTTCCCTTTGCATGTTGCTCATCAAAAGTTGCATTCATGAGTTCCCATTGGTTTTAATTATAAATAATTATGATTTGTATAAAGTGAAATCTTGATGACGTTGCAAATCCATATTTCAGGTAAGGTAAATGCGATGACGAGCCCTCTAGCTATGTCTCCTCCCATGTCGGATATGTCTAGAAGCGAAGTAACTTCCAGTTCTAGCCGGCAACATCGGCTTAATATCGACACTTGCAAAGCAGGCGATGTGGTGTTGCTATTATGGGATCAAACTCATGAGAATTTCAAAGTTCTACAGGTAGCGTCCATGTATGGTTTTTGTAACTTTTATTCAGGTTGCTCAAATTTCAAACTCTTAAATATTAGGGCCATGTATATATATATATATACACACTCTTATTGTGACACGTCTTGTTTTTATTTAGGAATCTAGATACACATATTTCTTACATTCGGATTGTCTGGACAAGTTAGGTCTGAACATCACAGAAGGTAAACCCAACAAAATGTACTGCACTGGCGAAGTGGCGGACAAAGAGTATTGCCAAACTAAAAAGGTAATTAATCAACTCTTACATTACCATCCCGTAGTAAAAACATCAATGGATTAATTTACAGAACGAGAATCGTTACAATCTCCCCAAAGGAGCTAAATTCTTTAGAGTGAAAGTAAAACCTGTGTCACCCATTCATCGCGATTCCAAGGAATTGTCGCAATCTGTATACATGGCCAAACACTCTTCTGGTATGTCGACCAGTCACTCGGTAATCACCACTTTTGATCCAGTAATGGAGGAAAGCCAACCCCAAGATCGAATGCCGCAACTGTCTTCTGAAGATATCGATAAGGATCTTGAGGGGGAGATGAAAAGCGAAAGTGAAACGGCCTCGGAGAATGTGCCCGAACAGGTAGATGTGGAGAGCAGAAATATCGAGAAAAAATTGGCCGAAGATAGTGGGATTGAAGAGGCCGTTGTTGCCATAGAACACAGTGATCGGTAAGTTGGAAATTTAAATATTTTTTTAAGGGAACAGGGAACATCGATGAATATTCGATTTTTTCGTTTTGCGTGACACTACCAACTCTATTACAAATTTAAGGCAACATTTAATTAATAAAATGACTTTCAACTATAGGCCATATCCATGAAAGTTCTGAACTTTTTTTATTATTTTGTCAGGTTTGAGGGTGACTCTTGTAAAGAGGTGTTTGAGCAGTCGACCTATGTAAACACAAATTGGTTAGAAGCGATGTTTCGAAGCATGTTTAGCAAATAAACTTTTAGCTTGAATAAAGTATGTATTATATGGCTTTTTTCATATAACCACAAAAAAGGGTTTGTGGCGCTAATAACATAAGGCATCTTATTTTCGAATTATGAAGTGCTTTTTTTAACGCTGCATTAAGATATCCATTATTTTTATATCGATCATGTCGTCACTAGTCATCAGAACTAGCCTATGTACAAGGTAAGAAATTTTGGCAGTTTATATACGAAATCTCGGTAAATATAGGAATTGAAGAAACAGGAATAGAGTACTGTCTTTAATTTTCTTTAACAAAACGTAGTTCTGTTTGTATTAAAATAGTTAGGTGAACACCTGGATGGACAAGCAATATTTGCTTCAGATCCTTAATCATATTTGTATTGCTGTTTATCAAGCATCCCAATTTAACTAAAATTAGTTGAAGGTTAATTCTGATTTCCAGTGACGATGTATTAAATTTGAAATCATAGAGTGTAGATCATTTCATTAACAAATAGAGGTAATACTGCTAAACATTTTGAAAGAAACCCATTTTTATTGCACATTTGGATTTTCCTTTCGAAAGCACATGAAAATCGTAACAGAGTATTATTATATGAAAAATTCTTAAGTGAATTCAAAAATCCGTTCATATATAGGCTATTCGGTTGAAAAAAAGTAAATTTCGTATATGACTTTGTTCTAAGCAACCCTGTGTTACTCCAGATAATTTTAAAATGTGTCTTTGAAAATAGCCTCAATCACTCTAAACCTCAAATTAAAATGTTATATGGTTTTCCTATAATCGTCCACGTCGAATACATAAAAGGAACTTGTCTATGTCAAAAAGCCAGCAACACATTTCTTAAGGCCATCAAAATGTACAAGGACCGCCTTTAAATGAACCAAGCTTAAGCCATGATTCATTAAATCGTCCTTACCAGCGGATGAAATCGCCTTAGTAAAGCCGACCAAGTCGTTTGGCGCATTTTTATGATATGGTTAGAGTTATAACCAAAATTCGCAACCTGGCCACAATCGAGGAAAACGTGATTTTGTAATTGTTTAAAAGTATAAAATTTAAAGCATGCTATCGATTTTATCGCTACAGGACACCCCATAAAACCTGTACAACTTTTTTCCGAACACCTTGTATATTTCTTAATACATTGGTATCCACACTTTTTCATTATTTTCTTGGTGTTACCGTTAAAAAGGTAAATAAAAGTCATTTTTTCCTATAATTATAATATTTATAATGGTACAGAACAATTAGCATTTTTTCTGGTACATTTTTACAACTTATTCGATCCACTTTTAAAGAGATGAAAGGGCTAAAATATAATTGATAATTAATAATTTAAGAAATAACCCATTGACTAGAACGTCCTTAAAAATGTGTGTTCACCAGCTATGCATAGCAAGTGTCCAAGGATCAAAAGAAAATATGGTAAGACACGTTTGATAAGATTACCGCTGATTTTTGTATAACTGGAAGTAGTTAACTGAAACACATTATTACTACATCTTTCTTACCCTTACGGCTAGACTTATAGTTTCACCTAAAGTAAATCTGAAAGTTAAGCTGAGGGATCAGTCAATTACAAGAGATCATTCCTGAGATTAACCTAAGATGTCAAAAGTTTTAATTTGACCTCTAAATATTTTATAAAATTAAATATATTTTTATGATATTGCAGGTAGTCCAGTGGTAGTGAAACGCCAATTTTCTCCAACAACCGACTAACCGACTTTCAAATAACAATTTGCACTTGAAATTTAGGTTAGAATTAAGTGGTATTAAATAATAATAATTTTGGGCCGTAGTTGTTTTTGTGATATTAAATGCCTTGTTTCATATGTATCAAAACAAAGAGGTTGTGTTTTACGTGCGTTGATTGGAGATTCGTTCGTTATATGCTTATTAAAGGACGAGTTGGTATTGATTAGTAGAGTGCTAAGCTTATTCCCGATATTATTATACCCTTAGAATATAGAGTAGTAGATAATATTATGATTATGAAAGTGATATACTTAATAAAACGTTTTTTACTTTTTTTTTTTTTCTTTGACCCTTTTTTTTATTACTATTTAGTTCATAGCTGTAATATTAAAGGTAGGTCTATTAATCGGGCAAATTCGTATTCTATGGGCGTCCCATCGAAAAGTACCAACATTTAGAGCTTCATTAATTGTATTGTTGGATATATTTTTAATCATTAAAATGATTTGGTTTTCTGATCGTAACAAAGCCCAGTGATATTAAAAAACAGAAAGCTATCATTGTTAAGTTTCAAAGTTTG
The DNA here is from genome assembly GCF_039881205.1 of Euwallacea similis. Lineage (NCBI taxonomy): Eukaryota > Metazoa > Arthropoda > Insecta > Coleoptera > Curculionidae > Euwallacea > Euwallacea similis. The sequence goes on from NC_089624.1 coordinate 1,598,970, forward strand.
GTAACATTCCACACCGCACCTCGATATTGCTTTTAGTTTTCGAATTATTAGGCCCCCAAAAGTGGCACTTTTCAATGGATACAGAGTGTTCCAAAGTTGAATGTAGATATTTCAGGAAATGATTGTATGGCAAAAAACTTCATATATACAAAGGTCAGGAAATGGGCCCTAAGAAAGTTCAACCTTTTTAAGTTTGAAAAAGGTTAAAAGGTTGAATATGTATCGATATAAACAAAACGGTTTGAGACAGTTGTAGAATTTTCACTTAGAATTTTATGCCGAATTCGAAAATTTAAATGAAGTATAAAAATCTTGTTTAGGGTTATGTTAAACAGGGCCAGTTTAGGGTATTTTTAGCCCTAACATTTTTGTTTGCAACTTTTCCTGCAATTTGTCCATAGAAGATCCCAGAATTTATTGGAGCTTAATTTTTTTTTACTTTTTACTCAAATTTAATAATTAGCACTATACTTCTGATACCGCATCTCTGCACCATTCGGAATGCCACCGACATAATTTAATCAATGAGTAGTGGGCCAATTATACTTAAAGTGTACATATTCGTGAACTAAATTACGAGCATATACTTTATACATTATGTATAACGATAATAATCGATGGTCATTGTTGAAAATTATGCTTAATTGATATTCCTATATTAAGGCCTTACATGTAAGTGTTCGAGACTCGTCGTTCGTTCATAGTAGTTAAGCTATAATATAGAATTTCATACCAATTTATATTGTGGTTTTTGATTGGCCAGAATACGACGTACAGCATTGCGGATGATAGTCAATAGTCACTAGTCACAAACGAGCATAACGTAAATATATGATACTTATTATTGTGACTTCTGCACTTTCGTATCGACCACAGCAAGCTGGATTGCTGGAGATAAATCAAAAGCAAGTGACCATAGAAATCATCGGCTTGTTATAATTATAAACGTTAAGACTATTTTTATTACACAGATACCTGGTGTCTGTACATATAGACTGTCATTTTTATATGTTGCGAACATATGATTAATAAACCTTTATCGAATTTCGGTGTTTTTGTTTAGCGAAGGAAAACAGAGTGGTTGTCAGAGGTCCGCTTCGGCTCTTGCATCTCGGAAGAAAATTTCGTTTCATCATAGATATTATAAATAAGAAAAAAATCGGGGAATCTGAAATTTGATTCAAAAGTAACACAAAGGGTAGAAATATGAAATTGTGGAGTGCCACCGCTGATCTTTAGTTACATTTAAAATAAATAAAAGGATGGAAAAGCAAAGTTATTGTAAACACGATAATTGGATAGGTGGGATGAAAATTCGTAATCCACCTTGAAAAACACCTGACGCGAGGATTTCGAGCACGTAGATAGCTGTAACTAGTTACATACCTAGCGATTTTACGGGAATAAAGCAAAAAAAACTCTATAGCTTTATTGAGTTCCAGATATTGAAAAACACGAAAACTGTTATGAAGACGAAGGAAAAAGAAATTTTCTATATTATTTGAGAAAATGTATTCAAGTGAAAATGAGTAAGTGGTAAATTATAAGGAACTCTGTACTAATTCTGTATTTAAATTTAACAGCCTTCCGAACCACCTCACTAATACATTAATAATTTCAGAGATCTAGGTCAGAATTATTTACTTCTCAGTTATTTTGGCTAGACCGACTTGGATTAAATTCAGCTTCAATTTTCTTAGGCACTTGATTCACAGTAGACATTCTCTGACTCGCCCTTTTGTAGGCTGGATTTTGGAAGTGACTAGTCCCCGGTTTATACAGGGGGTTTTCTCCCTTGCTCCATGTGGTTTTGTCTCGTTCTCTCAGAAATCGAGCGTACTCGTTTTTATCGTGGACTGTAGTCACTATTTTCCATATGATCAGAGTTATTATGCCCACTAGCAGGATTGAAGCAATCACTCCTAAGATGTACACTGAAAGATTTAAGTGATGATAATAATGATTAGATATACTTCTATGACGATAAGATTGATAAATAATGGAAGAAGTTACCTAGGTACTGTGGTAAATATGGGCAAATTTTGTTCTCCTCAGCCACTAGAACTAGATTGTCGTGTTCGTCGTAACTATATTCGAACTGTATAGTACAGTCTCCCTCTACTAAGACTCTGCATTTCTGTCCTTTGTTGGACGTTTCATCTAGTTTTTTAATTATTTGAGTTTTGAAAATGGTGCAGTTGTCCGCGCACACCGCGGAGTTTGCTAATGGGCCTGATTGATATGCCTGACATTCTACGCAATCCTTCAGCTCATCACATCTAATTACATAAGAAAAATAAAAATTTTTTGGAACCACGCCTGACACACAAGTTGAAGATTTTCCGAGTTTGTGATTGTGGGAAAAATGGGAGTGGGCACTAATCTTAATTAAAACTGTTTGGGAATAATCATTCGAATAACAGTTTACTTTTGACTAATAGCCTTTTCTATTAGTAAAACTAACTTTGCATGAGATTTGCACTCAACACTGGAGAAGAGTGGGTTTGACGCAAACGAGATTCCAATTTTCATCACACGTGTGAAAGTTAAAAAATGTAAATTGAACACAGGATTCATATTTTCAGGGGAAAATGATCAGTGGCGCGACATAAGAATTTTTTTTTAAGTTCAGCTGAATCTACTCTGTTATAACTTTGTTGCAGTTAATAGAATAGTATGCAATTTCGCAGCACACTTCTTACCTTTGTTCAGGGCAATTTATGCATCGTTCGCAGTATTTTCCCGAATACCTCTTATCCCCCTCAGTGTTGCACTGGCAATGTCCACAAACGCAATTGCCGTGTCCAGAACACAATTCGTTAGTTTTGGAGGTCATACATTGACTTTGGTCCGTACTGCAGTCACATCCCGGACCGGTCCATCCTAAGGAAAGCTCCATTCTAGCATGCAAATTAATTTTTTTTCCCTTACCATTATTGCATCTGCAAGTTCCGCAGTCGCAAGTTCCTCTTCCGGAACATTTTTGGAGACAACTGAAATTGTCACATTCGCAATATTTTCCATAGATCAGTCCGCTAAAGTCAGGCACAACTTTGCAGTGGCAGTTGCCACATATGCACTTTCCTTGTCCTGTAAATTTAATAATAACGTGTGGACGTCGCTGGCGTGTGCGAATGGTTAAGAAATTTGAATTTGAATTGAGGAAAAAAACATTTGGTTTTGGAAGAAAGATCCGATGTCTACCTGAACAAATTTCGCCTTTTCCTCCTGGTTTGATACATAGACTGGGATCTTCCCCTTTGCTATCTTTCCAGTCACATTGACAATTGGCTCCAAATCTCCCTTCTTGGCAACGACAAATTCCGCATTCCAAATCGCCTTGCAAGCTACAATTCGCGTCTCTTTGCTTCTTATTTGCGGCGCACGCACAGTCACATAACACTTCTAGGTCAATAACCAACTTATCTTTGAGTCCCTCAGGTTTAATTGTAATAGTTCTCCTGTTTAGATTTGCTGCAATGATTGTAATGAAATGGTGTTTAGTTGCGGGAAAGTTCGAAATATTTACCATCCTCGCTACACGTTAGTGGTTTTATGCTGGCTCTGAAGTTTATGGTTTGCCCAGGTTTCACATTAGTGCATCCCCCAGGAATGGCACTTGCGCAACTCGCTGCTATGCTTACGTCTACTTCATTTTTATTAGCATCTGAAGTTATTCTTACTGAGTCCCTGATTTCCTGAAACATGAATAAGTTGGCGTTGTTATTCAGGATACAGCGTATCCAAGATAAGGATGACTAGCATGGGGTTTGTTTAAATTTCCACACGTAAAATTCGGCGTACTTACATCATAAATATCCGAAATAAACTTGACGACATTATCAGATTTTTCGTCAAGGGTGCCAGTTTTAGAGTTCTCAATGACCGTGGATAATGCCTGATAGAAGGTCTTTGAGGAAGCTGATTGTCTTGCCTTAGAGTCTGTTGAGGTGTTTAATACTATGGCGAAGATTAAATTAATGTTATTCTCGCGAGCCACATAGTTAATTTGTGAAACTGATGGATAGTCGTATATTAGCCCTAAAACAATAATTCAAAAATTAATTTGTAATAATTTTCCAAAAAATCATTTCGGTCACCTATTAGTCTGACAACGATTCAATACCTCACAAACCTTAAGAGTTGTCAAATACGAAAGTTTATAAACAGTTTTTAAGCTGGACCACTAGAAATTACTATTCGTCAAATTCACTTACCATGAGTGTACTCATGATTCTTCATATGACAAGTCGCATCATTCGGTTCCACCACCCCTCCCAATTTCCCATCTCCAGCCACATGGGATTCTGCATCTGTAGACATTACCAAAAGATGTCTAGCATTAGGGCGCCAACTGAAAGAGCAAATTGAATATTATTTCAATTAAGAAAACAGTAACGTTTTTTTTAATAATATTTTATTGATGTGACAGAAATCACTTATGGATTTGTTGTAGGAATCCGCATAACTTGCAAGACGTAGGCCCTGCCTTCAAATTTTAGTAGCAGCTGGTTCAACAGAGTTACAAAGTGCTTCAACATCACGTATTTTGTTGGTGTACACCATGATCCTCATAACACCTCGTAAATAAAAACGAAGAGGTTTCAGATCGGGTGACCGAGGTGGCCATAGAATGGACCACCACGATTAACACATTGATTTTTGAAAGGGACCATTCAAAAAACGATTTAAGTGAGGGAGTGCTCAACCTTGTAAGAACTACATTTGCTGACGTACATCTAAAGGGATATATTCTAAGAGTTCTTTCGTAAAAATAAATTACACCTGGTTAATCGATTTGGCAGCACAAAGAGACCAATAAGTTGTCCGTTTACCAATGCGACCCGGGTAAAATTTTGTGAAATAGGTGTGCCTCCTCAACAATAACGAGGAATAAGTACATAATTAAAATTCTATTTAGATTTTCTGTGGCGTAGCTTGTACATGCGTCCAGTAAAACTTACCCTATTTCCTCTTTACACACAATGGCTTGCATAACAGCATCCAGGCCTCCTTCAGGAGTATCTAAATTTCCAGAGACTTGAGTATTTTTGACTCCATTAGAAAATAATCTGGAATCATTGATTAAAGACAAATGATTCTTGAAGCTGTACGGAGGAGCACATCGCCTGCAAGGCTCTTTAAGTCTGCGGTGTAGAGAATGTTAAATGGAATATAGTAAATTAGTAAATGGCAACTTGCTTCTCGGGATGTGTATTAACGAAGGGTAAAGTGAGCTTATCTACAAAACTTCCGAATCCGATAAGAAAATCTGTTGTTTTACGTCGCATTTCTTCTACGAGTTTTCCTCCTAGGGTAGCTAATTTGTCTTTAGACGCCAACATTGAATTGGAAAGGTCCATTATATAATATAAGTCTATATAAAACACGTATTTATAGGTGGGATATTTTGAACATGTATAATTCAAGTGACGCAAAGATTAGAAAGGAAATGAAGAAGTTTTTTGGCTCTGAAAGAGCATAAAATCTGTTGAAAATTCTACGTGAGGTAACAATGCCAGCGGTAAGCTTCTTTTAGTGCTTTATGCAAAATCTCTGAATCGATTCCATATCAAACTAAATTACTATAATTAGGATAGAGGTACTTAATGGGGGGCAATGAAGATATATTAACTAAATTATTTTCAATGCTCCTAATACAATTGCAAACCAGCATTTATTCACATCATTTGCATTGAAAAAGCTCGTCGTTGATGTTTTTGGCGAAACACAAAGGAAGCTATTCAATTTCCTAAAGTCTGAAAACGTCTTCATTTCCATTATACATAAAGCAATAAAAACCAAAACCACTGAAATTTAAATTCTGTGTGCATATCACAGACGTTGTACTTACTTACCTACTGGATAATTCGCACTCTGTCTGTATTGAAAATTGATCTCATATCGTTGGTTTTTCCTCAGTTGAAGTCGAATTCTTTGAGGACTAATTTGTTCAGATTCCGTTAGTTGGTTCGCATCTATTATTTTAAAACCACCTTTAGGATCTTCAGTGTCTTCACTGTCGCATGAACTCAGCTCGGATCGGCTTAAGCAATGTGACGTCCCCGATTTCTACAAATGTTTGCGTTAATACAGAGCGTCCAAAATCGAATGGCTAAAGTGTTTCATACCTTGTTTTTAAACAGTTCGGATTAGCTTCATTGGAAACTTACCAGCAACTTTAAATTTCGGATGAACAATTAATGAAAATAACAGGCCACTTGCCGCACTTTGCACACTAACAGGCATGTGCAAAGTGTATTTTTCATGCGCTAATTGACGGAGCACTTTTTCATGGTTTTTTTTTGTACTTTTAGGAAGTACGTTTGTTGCAATCGGAAGAAACTACAACTTACCGGTGAACTACACCAAAAGCAATGGAGCTCTTGTATGCACTTATCGCACGTATCCTTCGATTCGCAATCCTGAGCTTGGCTGATTTTTAATATCCAAAGGGAGATCACCAGACAGGAAGCGTAGAATTTCATTTTGAGCCAATCGTTCATGAAACACTAATGTTTAGAGGGTCATATCGTAGTGTTCTAAAGCTATTTCACTTTCACTCTTATTTATACATTGACTTATACACACACACTGTTCGCTTGAGACAATAACGCCGGAAGAATGTATGATACACGTCTGGGTTTTTAAAATATATTCACATCGCGCATTATTGTTTGAAGCGGAAATTATTACGTTGATAAGAAACCACTACTCGTTAAGTCTTATGATTCACTTATTTATTAGTTATCCGTTTCTTTCCTTGTTTTATACATTTATTACAATTAAATGAAATCTTGACCATCGACTCCACTAGGCATAAGCAACTATGGTTATATTATGCCTCTGCTTTGAGCAAATTCCTTAAGTTCGTACCTTAGGTAAGTACCTATAATGCTGGTAATAAGTTTTTAATTACTGCTAAGTGAGGCGAGAACGGAAATTCAATAAGTAGATATGAGTCATTGGAAAAATCTATAGGTGGTTCTTATAATGTTATCGGATACTCATGGGTTATACGGGGGGTCTGCGCTTAGGTCACTAATTCGGTAGATAAGGTACGAAGTTAAAATGAAAATATTTGATATATTTTTATTGTCAACATAACGATTCCTTAATTAGCGTGTGCAAAGTTCACTTTCCACACACATATGACTGTGCATCCAAGAGTTTGTAATCTACCATTCAGATTGTGTTATTAGGGTGTTCCTATTTATTTTCAAGCAGTAGTAAAACTTTTGCTCTTAACATGTCTGAAAACTTATTTGCTACATTTAAGCGAGTGCGACAATATGTGTTTTACTTTCTCACGAGAGGAGACTTTTGAAGACACCCGATATGGTCTTCTTGTGACCAGATAGTGTGGAATTTACTCTAGGCATTCTCTTCTACGCCTCATTCGGCCTTACGTTGCCCCGATGGGTCGTAGACAAGAACCACCCTGGGCACCTACCCATCAAAACGCCTGAGCTTTTACCGCACAGCTTTACTTCGGTATGCTCCATTACCATGTATACTTCTCTTTGCCCGTTTCGCTAGTTCAAGAAAATCTCCGAAAATGTTTTTAAGGTTTCGTGAAAAAAGTTCTAAAAAGTCTCTGGGATGTAAATAAAAAATGACCTTTTTGAACAAACTCTAGGAATATTACTTTATTTACAACAAATACTTTATGTAACTGCCGTTCGCGTTGGCTGAAAAATCAAGCTTGGTGCAATGCAGATCTCACCATGTGGCTAAAGGCGGACCTTCAATCTCAAAAGCTCTGCCCCAAAATTTATCTATAGTATGATACAGATGCGCATAGACCCCAGAAAGAGAGTGATTTTCGTCGGGATAACTCTAAAAATTAATATATTCAATAGTATGCTTTGACTTTTTCGCATAATACGTGCCTGCTGATAGAAAGATATATCGGCTTCTTCCAAGGCCTTAATGAGCATTAGGGCATTTTGATAATGGACATTATCGTCAGCGTTTCCATGGATTATGTAATACAACCTATCCCTAAGAGCTTCAACGTTTCTCGTGGTATCAGTATTGTTGTAGCCAAGCAAGTTGTCTTCAAGTGATGGCAATCCCATATACCTTTCCGTGTAAATAGTATCTGAAAATTTGAACTATTCATTCACAATATGTGATTATAGTGCGGTCTCCAACCGTAATAAATAAAACTAGTAACTGGCGCAACGGCTAGAGCAAATTTGAATATTTTTTCTTGATCTTTTATTAAAACCCACGTCGAGGCGAAACCTCCATAACTCCATCCCCAAATTCCAGTTCTGTCTCTGTCTATGAAAGGATAGTTGTCTTGCAGATATCTGCAAAAAATTGTTAATGAGGAAGATAGAGGTGGTGGATATGTTGAATTTAATATATTTCTTGAGTTCAGTTTTAGTCTGGTGCTGATCTAGGGAGCACGTGGGAACACGGCTCGCTCGGAAGGTCATGCAAACAAAACGTAAAAGAACGGAGAAAGGTTTTTGCTTGAATATGACGATATTAAAACTTGTCAAAAATATAGGGATGTGCTTGAACCTCTAGCAATTATAAAAAATATTAATCTGGGAATTATTTAACGGGGTTTTCCTACAATGGCATGGGTTGTCAAACCAATGCGATCATCAAAAATTTCTGTTCTTTAAATGTTGTTCAAATTACTAGTCAAGATAAGTTTCAAATTTTCGCCCACAAACTATTAATAAACCTTACTTGGTTACTTCAATTTGGTCTTCGATTTCCACCGTTCCCATCTTCCTATAAATTTGGAACATCTTGTTTTGTCCATCTCTTCCAGAGCCCCTCGCGTCTATGTATATATAAATATAACTTCTATTCGTAACGAAGTAGTTCATAACACCGCTTGAGAAGGCGTCATTTATTTGATTGGAATTTGGTCCAGCATACCTAATAACAATTACAAAAGAGTCACTTAACTTAAGCTTGGAAGAATGAGTTGAGGGAACTTACACGTTAACTACTGTCGGATACTTCTTAGTATTATCAAAATTTGGAGGCAAAGACAGCCGAACTCTGGCAGTAAAGTTACTGCTCAATGGCACCTTTAGGTCCATTTGAGAATGTCTCAATTTTGCCTCTAATCTCTTCCTGACTACCAAATTTTCGTTCCAAATATAAACATCCGATTCCTGGAGATTTATTCGATTATTTATTTTCTTTTTTTTTTCTGTTTCCTGAAAAGATTGTAACTTACATTTTTGAGATTCTGCAGGACTACATAATAGGGATCGGGCCCTTGACACGTTTTGACGAAATAAGTAAATGGAGAGTTGAAAGATGCCCCCGCATATTTGCAAGTCTCATTATAGACTTTAAAATCACAAGTCAGACAGGTATCTTCGAGGGTCTCAGTATTGACTACAGAAACTTGTTGTTGCGATGGAGTATCGTTTACTGAGCCTGCATAATATCTGAAAGCCAAACATTTCAGTTTGAATGGAAGATTTAAGCAGGCTGGCCTACATTAAATAATTTTCTTCATCCCATCCATAGATAGATGTAACCACCCGGTTTCCAAAAGTAAGTCTTTTAGGTGTGTTTGTGCTGATCTCCGTTATTACCAAGTGGTTAAAGTAGTCGTCTCCTTCAGGCTGTGCCAGAATTTGAAGTCTCATGGTGCTATTTTCGTTATAAGTTGGAATAACTGGGGACAACCAACCTTTAGTTTGTTGATAAGACACTTCCTGTAATAATAAATAATTAAAATACTAGTCAACTAGTAAATAAATAAAAACTAATTAACATCGTAATAGCACACATTTATTGTACTGGATTACCGCACTCATTTGTTTATTGAAACTTTACCGCACGCGAAACAAGGCGACATGCGTAGTTCTCAAAAATGTTTGTGGGTAGTTAAGCAATTGGCTTTGACATGCGTGGTGCAAAACTTTTTAGCGACGTAAGTATTTACCCCACGCTGATATTTAATTGAAGATAACAAAATTAACTCACATGTGCTCTGGAGGAAAAATATTCTACTTGATGTGCGCGAAAGTATCTTTACCGCATTTACTTCCTAATTGAACTCCGTCACGTGTAGTTCGTTCAACTAAAAGCAGCTGGCGGTGTCATACCGCACGCTGATTCGTCAGGTTTTGACAGGTAGATAACCATTACCGCATGCAAAATAAAGAAGCAGTGCCGAAGTGGCAGTGTCTTGTAGTTTCAGGGGTCCTAATGGCCACCTGCATTTTAGGGCACCATACAGGGTGTTCCAAAATCTTCTCTCAATATAGAGATCTGGAGAGTTATTAGGACTACACAGGCAAATAAATGGATGTAAGGTTGCGCCTTGATAAGATGACTAAGTACCATGTATGTTATTGTTTTAATAGCTAGTCTAAACTAACCTCTTCACAGTTCCCTTCCAAATTGCACCTAATAATAATTGATTCATTCTGGACCCTGTTCGAAGATATCATCACCAATTCTGAGTCAGATGTCCATTTGATATCAAACAAAACATAGTCATTATTTTCTTCAGTGTCGTGTATTGAGTCGATGAGTTTAAGTTTGTTCCGTACATCAGTTTCAATGTTATACACATACGTCTCTACTATTGGGTTCTTCTGTCCAACCTAAAAAATATAATTATTATGTTGATGCAACATTGACCACAATCCAATGAGTGCAAAAATATTAAATACCTTTGGATACTTAATCTCCCTGAAAACGGGATATTGATCTTCCAAGTCCCCAGGCGTTCCATAAACGTAATAAAAAAAATCTTTTACATCCGTGTCATTGAACTTGGCATAGGCCAAGTTCTTGCCATCCGGGGAGAACCATAATGCTGAACCACTTCCCAGAACTTCCTCTGTTGGAGGAGATTTCTTAGGTATAGCAAAAAATCGCTGTTTCATATACAGACCTTCATAGACCCAATCAGGAACACCGTTATAAATTATACCATCGATGCCATCATTCGTGATGGCTGTGGGATTTTCGGTATCTAAGACGCTGGATAGATAGTAAATGTTGTTTAAATAAACGTAAGCAAATCCATGGCCCACAGGGTCGAAGGTTGCCAGCTGGACTGCTGTTTTATTATTTATGTTATAGTGTTTTCTAAAAGTCCATTATTCATGTAAATATTAACCTCCATGAAAATCATCTTAATTTATTTTTAGTCACATATAAGTTTTATTGTAGTCGTAAAATACCTATGTACATAGTCCAAAACGAAATTAAAAATGACATTTTACAGGAACGATACAGTTAGGCGACACGAATCGCATTACGTTTCTCATTAAGTACACAGAGTGTATCAAAAAATGTAGGCTGGCTATACATAGCGGGTTTCTACGTCTAAAAATAAGAAAAAAATTATATGAACATGGACCCGAAAGTGCTTCCGAACAGAAATACAACCCTTTAAAGATGGCGATCAAAAAGTGGTTTTTATTTAATATCACTGGAATTACTCTGCGCAAAGTTTTCAACTTTGGTACAATATTTACTAGTGTTAGTACCTAGTTTTAGCAATGAGTCGCAATTTTCTATCATGTTTAGAACCGGAGCTGAGGGAGGGCCGCTCTGGATTTTACTTCTAACTCTTTCCACTGACTTTTTCACATTTTTTGTTACGGAACATGACTTTTTAACGGTTTCTACGTAGAAAACATACTCTTGTTTCAAAGCTTTTAGATGCATCGCTTTCGAGAAAAATTGAGTTGAATATTCTGTGTAGTACTGCACATCACCGTAGTTATGAAAAATTAATCAAAAGCGCCCCTCCCTAAGCTCCGCTCCTGAACATGATAGAAAATTGCGATTAATTGCTAGAAGTAGGTACTAGCACTAGTAAATATTGTACCAAAATTAAAAACTCTGCCCAAAGTAATTCCACTGATATTAAATAAAAACCACTTTTTGGTTGCCATCTTTAAAGGGCTCTATTTCCGTTAGATAGCATTTCCAGGTCCCTGTTGATATCATTTTTTTTCTTATTTTTAGACGTAGAAACCCGCTATGTATAGTCAACGCACATTTTTTGATACACCCTGTATAATAAGTAACAATATAATAAATTTGCTTACTTCTCAGCGATATCATAAACTGCGTACAAGGCTGTGGTTGAATGCCTAAAGACCTAGAAGTAGATGAAGTGTTATTTCTTGTTGGAACTTAAGCTTTGGGAACAATTACTTACGGAAGATACATTGTATCTGATAAGGACGTAAGTTTGGTCTGGTGATAATGTTATGGACGCTCCCAAATATTCCGACTAAAAAAATCGTGAGGAGGATATATTTATTTGAGGTGTTGTTTCGTTTTGTTAGTACGAAATACTATTCAGAGGTTGCATGACAAAATATACTAATTATTCACATTTTGTGTGGGTCAGGCATTTGAAGATAACAAAACAGGAAAGTAATTTTTTTTAAATTTTCCAAACCCGGATTAAAAAGTTATCTTCTCAAACATACTCCAGAATATTTTTAAATTATGTTTTGCTTCCCTCCTTTCCAATCCTGAAATGTCTAACGCACATAAATAATTAACTCAAGAATTTGAAACTCTGAGAAATATGATATTTCAAAATTTGTGCCAAATTCACATAAAACGCCTTGTATATTAGTAACAACTGGATTCCGAACATTTATAATAGTGATTAGGTCGTGTCGTTCTAGGCAAAACGTATTACCCTTATTAGTATGCACATTTCATCATGTAACACTCTGTATGTGCAAACTGACCAAAAACGATCCGTCCAAAAAAATTTCCTCCGTTTTTTTGGAAACATCAAATTTGTAGTAATTGCCATCTGTTTTTCTGTATAAAAGCTCGTTACCTAAAATATAATACGAAGTTATAGATGGTATATGTCGTCTAATATACTAAGTCGACCACAAAAAGTTAAAGTATAATTTTTGAACCATAAGAAATTTCCTTACCTCAAATTTAAAGTTGTCTGTTTAAAAATTTCTTAAGTGAAATGGTTGATATTTATATTGTTACGAAGAGAGCAAACCCCCGGCGAACACTCTGCCCTCATTGGTTGGTGATCAATAATTTATTGTTGCGCAAACCGCCCAAGAAATTTTAAGAATAATTCGGCTATTTATCTTTTGGGAATGGGCATACAGGATGTCTTGAAAGTAAACTTTCATATATTAAACATGTCATCTAAATCGAGAAATGATACCAGTTCTTATGTTATTATATGTTATTAAAATTTTTATGCAACGTCAATTTGGCTAGTCATTTGATTCTACGCCACTGGAGCCCTTCAATTCCCTACGACCCTTAAAGTAAATAAGATATTTACTCCAAATTTAGGGTCCTAATATAATACCTTAATAATTAATATTGTCCGTTTAAACAGAGATTGTTTTAATACTTTATACATTTTCTTACCGCTCAGCCAAGTGCCATTAAAAGAAGACGCAGAGAATGTTCCTAAAAAGTATTCTTCCAGAGTAAATGCAGTTTTACCATCATCATCCCTTGTTAAGTGATTTGACTCTATGCTTACCGCCTTTGCGTTAATTATTTGTATCCACAGATTGAAGAGAAATAAGAACGAAACCTGCAATATTTTTCAATTATTTATCAGTACAATATTGAGCAAATAGTTAAATTAATTTCATTTTAGTTAACAAGGTAGAATTTAATGGCATCTGGATTGACCAACAATACACTCTCAATTCCCGCACATATGAATGATAAGATAGTTAAAGAGAGGGTGTCGCTAAAAGATACTACAATCAAAAATAAGACAAAAAGTTCATATATTTAAGGTCCTCAAGTGCTTCGTTTCCGAAATAGAGAGGATTAAAATTATAAATTTGTTTAAATGTTCTCTTTATTTTTATGAGATATTTAACTCAAATTGAGGACGTAGTTAACATTTTAGGGCCTACATCGTTAGATATGTCAACTGACTGCAAGAATCTACAAGGTGGTATTTTTTTGGGGCAATTCCTATTTGTAGGAGCAGGAGCCTTTAAAATTACCCTTCTTCAAATGAAGAATGGTATCGATTGGAGAATTATTCAATAGATCACACTGGATTTGAACCTGAAAGATAAGTTCCAACACTCTTAATATACAGGTGCCCTTTTGTGTGTGAAAACGGTCGGTGAAGGTGAGGCGGAGCAAAACATTAAACATAAAAAATTAATGAAAAGCCTCACACTGCAATAAAAAGTAAAAACCGTAACAGCTACCCCCCTTTTTCATAAACAGGATATCCCACAAATAATCCAACTAAATAATAGACAATTATATTTGGCGTTTTGTTTAAAATATGAGAAGGCGGTAGCCGTCGCGATTCTTTTTGGGACACTCTGTGCTAATCTCGAGGATACCTCGATTTTAAAGCTTATGAGATATCGTAAAACTTTTATGTTTAACATTTTGCTCGCTCTCGTATGGTTTTTATAGTAATCGACGGTTTATATACATAAAAGCGGTTATGTATTATGATTATCGTCGTTTTTTAACTATATCGTGAATAAAGGGTTTAACCAACATACCTCAAATCCATCTAAAGGCGTTAAGGATAATGGCAGATTCAATTAAGCATCATGATCGCTTGACATAAAATTCCTAAATCTTTTTAAATATTTTATGATACGGTGCGATACTTGAAACATGCAAGTCACTAATTATTAGAACGAAGTGCTAAAAAATTGACGCTGAAGCATTAGCTGCTGCACAAGCAGCTAATGCTGCTAATGCTGCTAAATGAATTTTTTAGTAAATTTTGAAAAATTAGAGAGACTCGATAGACTTCCATTTTAAAATTATATAAATTTGTGATGACAAAATAATACTCACAATTTTAAAGAGAAGTAGTGAACAACTCATGTCGACTCTGATAGATTTTGATTCCCAAATATAAGCAGTTCACCAAAACTATAACGAACAATTCACTTTACATAAGACAAAGATCGAAGGATGTCGCACAAAACAACACTTCATATCGAATTTTGCCGGAATAATGAAACTTTATAGGGTTAAACAACAATAATTGATAAGAATAAATTCAAATGTACGACAAATCTCGCTTACGTTATCTGCATTCTTCGGCAGTGAATTATGATAAGATCTGTGAGAATTAAGAATACCATTAGTACTTTATGACAGGATAGAAAATTAGGAACATAAACGGATTTTGGGGCAAAAAAGAAATTGATTTATCGATCAAATATTATCATCAAATTGTCTTTCACTAAGATAAAGGATTGCTTATCAAGGTATAAATCATAATTACGCCAAAACACGAGTATTTATTTCAATATACGGCATTCTGATAAGCAGGAGATTAGTACTCTTAATGACACAAATTCCAGATACAAGACCCGAATTACACAGGGAACTAAAAAATTGTGTTAAAACGAGTACATGGTCAATACCAAAGTAGTTTGTATGGTGCAATAATTATTTTATTAATCACAGGTAATATTTTCTAGCTGTTCAAATGAGTTGCACAATAATGCTACAATAAATATTCTAATTGAGACATTAATAATCGACCCATTAATTACGTGCTCTAGTTGATCCAGTTGAGTTTGAGAAAGGGAAGTGGCTGAATATAATTACCTCACAGGGAAATGAATGGTAACTATGTGAAAAGCTGAGAGAAAAAGGACTAAGAAAAACGGTTATAAAAATGTACGTATTTATAATTGATTATTACATTTTTCGTTCATTTTATTCGTCAGACTAAAACAATGACCAGCTGAAAATAAATAATAACTCAATTATAGATGCCAAAATGTTAAATAAAATCAATAGTGGTATTCGAAAACACATCTACATGCGATTGATCCTCTTCAACTGAAATACGCTTAAAAGAAAACAGTTTTCCAAACGTTCATTTTGCTCGTCGCTTATTTAGGAAAAATGCGCAATTGTTTTAATATCTGATATAATGGATTTGTTGAAACTCTGTGAAATGTGATTTTTCTCTCTATATTCTATTCGTTTTGTTCCGACCGGTTATCATTAATTTAATAAAAAATAAAATTGAATTTGAGTAGTTACGTTAGATACGTGGAAAGCAACCACACACTGTAGAAGTGCATTTTTAACGTTTTTGCGTGCATAAATGACAATACGAACAGAATAGTAGGTATTATTAAGAAGTATTATTAAAAACGACAAAAAACGTTTGAAAAAAAGGTAGAATGTACGACTTTAAAACCATTTCTAAAAAAGCTAAACGCCTTGATCAGTACCTAATATCGATAATGTGGTATTGATTCGGTCAATTGAGAAAATATCGCTCAACATAAATTTCTTCTTTTCCAGTGTATGCCTGACACATACACCTAACATATAAACATGCTGAACTCATTTCTAGCGCATGCATAAACCGCTGTAATCTCACTGCATTTATTCAGCATGGAATAATGAATAAAATTGTCAAGCGGAATGCATTTTAACTTAAACAGTTGGAATAAGGTGGATTTTTTCGAAAATGTGGTATACGATTTATTTATTATTATATCGTATTTATCGATCTTACCAAGATATAGAAAAGAATACGTTCCAGTTGTAAATTTGATTTTTCACCACATTAACTACACTGCCACCACAGTAACTACAGTGCCCCCACAGTAACCTCAGTGCCATCACAGTAACTACAGTGTCACCACAGTAACCACATTGCCACCATAGTAACTATACTGCCATCACAGTAACTATAGTCCCACCACAGTAACCTCAGTGCCACTACAGTAACTACAGTGTCACGACAGTAACCACATTGCCACCACAGTGACTACACTGCCACCACAACAACCACAGTGCCACCATAGCAACTACAATGCCACCACAGTAAATTTCGATGACGAATCTGATTGAAACTTACTTGCAACTTAAGTATGACTGAAGTGCAAATATGCAGAAAATAAACGCGTGTCTATGAGCATTGGAAGGGACCCGAACTTATACTTTATTATCAATCATAAAATTTTCATTTCAACCGTTTTTGACCTACTTTCATATTTATCTTTTGCCTACTTACTGCATAACCAATAATAAAACGCCAGTTGTTGCTCTGCAGGGCCGAGATATAAAATCTAAACAGGGCTGTAGTCCAGAGGGGTGAAAGAGTTATCGATAATTTTGCACGTTATTTTTTTTTTAATTCCTGGATACCTTAAATTCTATTAAAAACTTTTTTTTGCATTTACAATTGCATTCGAACATACTGCTGTTCAGTGTTCTAAATACTTAAATACCTGCCATTTCAATTACATAAAATAAATAGAACAACATTGTTTTGATGGCTTCGTGCGTTGCCAATCACCTAATTACCTATTGATGTATTCCAACAGATATGGAAGCAACAGGGAGCAATCATGATGAAATCATGAAATTGAGGCAATTTCAGAACCTAATTATTAGATCCAAATACCTACACGCCAAAAGAATAAATTGCAATATTTGTGTTCCACATTTAAATGGGATCTAAAATTGATGCATTCCATTTAAATGCTACGTCTATGAACTGGAAATTGGATTTTAATGAAATTGAATGTAAATTAATTGGGAAAAGACTATTTACATAGAAATTGGGAAGCATTCAGAGTTCAGATGCTTATTATACAAGACTAATATCCCTTGTAATTCCTTTTGACTTTAAAATCGAACCGAATTTTAACACACGACTAATATTTTGATACTAATAAAATCTGCCTAAAGTATCGCTCCCAGGAATCTAAATTATTTTTTCTATTTTCGTTCAACCAATATGCAAATTGTTGCGTTACTGGTGGGACATACAATAGAGGCTCTAAAAATAAATCTCCGAAAGAAATCTTTTTTCCAGGTTAAATGTGCCTATTCATCACTCAACAATAAACACAATGAAAATTAACTTATAAATAACTCAATTGACTCGCCTTTAATTTTGAGGTGTGGAAAGAGGTTGTTTGTCGTGATTTCCATGATCGCGTGCCAATGGCATCGAAGTGATGGATTGACCTTTTTATTTTGGTAACTTTTCAATATATCAGAGAATCACTAAACTTTCGATCTGCAGCGCCGATACGAATTTTTGCCACCTTGTATACTCGAAACTATTTTCAAATTCTATTTGGATATTCTGGAAAACTTGGCTTTTAGTGGATCTACATTCCATAATAAAACGTTTTTTCATGGTAAAAAGGTTTTTTTAATGACCCGAGCTGCGTTTGGAATACAACAATTTTCAAACGACCCACTCAGAGGCGAGGGCCTTTTCACACTGCATATTTCGTAATTAATGGTGATACAAAACCAAATTTAAATACAGAATAAAATTCAAAATTCATTCAATATGTTAATTTCGGTCAAATTGAATTAAGTTTTGAATTAACTACAAAATCAAAATTAAAAAGATGAGTTTTTGAAATATAAATGACTTTTCCGTGTTCGTGAAAAATGGACTTTTTGAAAAATATTTCACCGAAGACCCAACGATCATTCCAATGAGGCCGCCGGAGTGTGAAAACAGCCAGGAAATTAACTTTTGGAATGAAACACCGAAAAAAAAAAGATGACCTAAGAATTACACATAGCAAAAGTTTCGTCAATATTCCAATATTCCCAAAAGGTCCTCACATTAATTATCCATGGTTAAACATTACCATTCACTTTTCATGGAAAATACGCAATCACATTCAGCCCCAAACTCCTTTCCCGTGCTTCCCGTATTCTAAGGCACTTAATTGGCACCATTCAATAAAATCTCACCACGATGCCGACTCCCTAAACCATCCCGAAGGATAACGGGAGTTGGGATTCCGTTGGAGGGCGCCACAGTAGCAGGATATCTGCTGGCGTCCCGGAGATCCCTGCTGATGCAGTATTCCGTCGGTTTTGGTGCGCCATGCGTCGCGACGCTTCGCCTACGTACGTCATCAATGGATGATGTTGGACTCTGTCTGACCCAAGATAGAGTTTGAAACTTCGCATTATGACATAAACTCACTTGCCGAGAGTTAAAGTTGTATTTGTTTGGCTTAAGTCTGTGTAAATGTGTCACAGTAAATTGGAGACGCTTTCAGTGAATGTACCTGTATTATAGTAAAAGCATCCTTTCTGATGTGGCTTTATTCCTTGAGATAAGGTAAGGGGAGTGAAACTGGGCTTTGATGTAGAAGAGTCGGTTTTATACTCACTAAAGCAGGTGACAGGGATTTGGTTGAGAACT
The DNA here is from genome assembly GCF_039881205.1 of Euwallacea similis. Classification (NCBI taxonomy): domain Eukaryota; kingdom Metazoa; phylum Arthropoda; class Insecta; order Coleoptera; family Curculionidae; genus Euwallacea; species Euwallacea similis. Next base: position 1,618,141 of record NC_089624.1, read on the forward strand.
CTTTTAAGTCATGATTTTGAAAAGCTGTGTTTGGGGAAGTGACATGCGTTATGAAAGAATTTCATTAGTGGCCCTTGAGGAATATTTTGGCCAGATTTGGCGTTTTGAGCTGGTATGCGTAATGGGAGGTCCTTCTAATGATTTCGGGATGTTTACGTAAGGTTTATGACCACAGTCAATAGCAGGAAAGAACCAAATACGATTTACACACGGTTTAAATAGGGACACTGGAGCAAGTCAGAGAATAGAATGATGCAATTTCGAGAAAAAATTACAAAATTGATAATTAATTAATTAGCAAAACGTAAAATTATTGTCAAATGTCACATAAAAAAGAAAATCCATACAAGCCTTAGTATACCTTGTCCCACAAAGCAACTCCTAGTCGGACTAGTCCAAGTTGCAAAACAAGGAGTGAAGCTATGAGGTGCTACAGCATACAAGGTGCCCCTTTCTGAGCTCAACTATGAGGGCCTCGGTAACCATAAATGATAGGAGTTTGGTTAAATTAGGGCAAAGTTGCGCAGTTTCGAGTTTAAGAATATGCAATTTTAAAATTTGAAAAGTTCTGATCACTTTGGGTGGTAAAAAATTAGCAAACATATCTCATGAGGTTGTGTGAGGAGTCTTGGAAACATCGTTATTATCGCCCGCTTAAGATTTGCATCATCTAAGTCTTTCATCCAGGGTATACCGAAGGGAGGGTCACGTTTTGTAGTACATCATGGCATTGTTGAAGCAAAATACCCATTTCCTCCACAAATTCACAAATATTTCCCGATAGAGTCATATCAAACAATGGAAACTTAGGTTGGCCGGTATACTCACCAGATCTGCGTCATTAGATTATAGTTTATGGAGAACTACGAAAAACTTCATTTATAAATAATATATATAATATTAATAAATAATCTGTACCTGCCGATATTAAAGAACTGCAAAGTATGACTACATCTTTAAGAACCAATATAGAAATAAGGAACTTTCTAAGATCAATGCAGAATTTTAAAAGACGCATAGAGCTATGCTTGGATTCTATGGCGCAATACCTTATTGTGATATTCCCATGATATTAAATTATTTTGCGATATAAATAAGAAGAATTTATAACTGACCACAAGTTCAGTAGTCAGAAATAAACACTGTATACTATTTTCATCTCGTCTTTCAATGTGTCACCGAAAAATTTTGGCAATAAAACTGCTTATTTTTAAAACTGTATTTCTTCTAACGGGTGATCATTGAAAAAACTTGAAAACTTAGAATTGAATAGAAGATTTATTTTCTGCAGGAAATAGTTTAAATTTGTAATTTTTGGTGTTTATGCAGAAGTATTTAGGATCAATGTATATGAAGTAAGTAATAAAATTATAATATGAAAATCAGCAAGCAAATCTACTTTACGGCCATTCCACTGATTGAAATTTATTATTACAGATACAACCGCTTAAAAAAAAATAAAATTAAATCAGTCATTTTCGATTAAGAAAAATAAATTGCAAATAGAAATAAGCAACCAACAGAGTAATGAAATATTTATTGAGGTTCAACTGCATAATAGGCAACATGGATTACAGAGAAATGTTATAATTGAATGGTTGGGCCGGCGGAATCTCTCGATTTGAGGCCATCGGACATCTTTGGACACAAAACGGACTGATAGACCTCTGAACAATTCTATAGTAGACACATTAACAATTATTTTAATTTAAATGAGAAACGTTTTATAGGGACCGAGTGGCGCTATTCGGTGGCGTCACTGAACAAATATTTATCATAGAAAGTTCGGTTTCAAAGCTTTGATATGGTCAGATCAAAGCGAAACGCTGATAGAACCCAGAGTGTCCTGTATTCACAATTCCATCATTTATAAGTAAATAAAGTTCTTGCTTTCATTGCTTCTAGCTGGTGTGCGAGACAAGAGGTAAGGGCAGTCGAGCTATCGGTAGCGTATTCGGGCGTTTAGCCAAGTGAGTGTTCTATCATAAATATTTGTTCCCGGATGGCAAGACCAAGTCGTCCATCTGTAGGAGCTTTCATATCATTAAGCAAACGACTTTGAATGCATCTCAATGAAATAATTGGATAATATAATGAAATATCCACGCCCAGCGCGATAAAACCGTACTGCATCAATTATTCTGAGAGTGTTGCATTTCTTCAGGGACAGGACGCATTTATTTGATTATGGCCCAAACAGAAATTTACTATCCATCGAATTGAAAAAAAAACTTTTCCTTCCTTCGATTGGCTAAGGGCGAAACATTGTGGAAAGCGGTAATTTTTCTTCCAGATTAATGGGCCCAGCTAAATTGGCAGACGTAAATTTTGCTAATGAAAATTAGTTTTATAGGTCGTTTCGGGAACTTGGAGGCAGCAAAAGGAACACGGCTACTGGAAGTTGTAACTTGCTACGTCAGTTTCTTATCGTTCGGCTTTTCAATTCGCAAGGAATAAAAACTTGAAATCAGATTCGGGAGTAATAAATAAACGAAATACCTGCAAGGTGATAAACTGAATTCCTCCCCCATATTTTGCTATTACCATCCATTCAGTCAACCGAGTTATATGATTTCTCAATTGATTCTTGTACTGATAGACACTGTATCGAGATATTTCACGAATTTCAGTAAAAGACTACCATAATAGAAAATAGAATCTGGCTGCACATACTTTCCAAAAGTTCGATTTAAACTAGAAGTTATTTCGTTTAGTTTTGGAAAGTTTTTAAGCAGTCGCAGTGTTGCTGGAACGGAAGCACAACAAACAGACATTTCAAGGAGAGAAATAATTTTCAGGCGCTCTTCTCTCCTTTCTCTCGTACGGTTATTAGGACATTGAGGCACCGATCCAGCCTTTGAAACCAGTTTCAACTGGCTTATTAGGGCGTTATGACAATAGTTGCCAGGGTTTCAGATCGAAATAAAAAGCACAGAGGAAACAATTACTTTTTGTTCAGCTTTCAGTATTGTGGTGGATGCATTGGTTATCCGTATTGCCTCCCACGAGAACTTCACACAAAATTTATCATTTTTTCGTCAATATCTTTTGCAAGTTTGAGGCGGATTATTCATTCCTTTTATTATTTTTTAGAAACAACCTCTCACGTCCCAGTAGGGGTTGTTGGAGTGATGGAATTGTCCATTACTCTGAGTTAAAACCGGTTTACCACGAGCTAAATAGTAAGAATGCCAGCAAATTTCGAAACTAAGTATTTGAAAAGTAGCATGTCATTTAGCAACATCCCAACAGTTGCACAACTGTGCAAGGTGTGTGGTAGGGTTGATCGAACAGCAACACCTTCGTAAGCTAAAGCAAATGTAACAGTCCTACACATTGATTCCATTGCGTCTACGCTCGAGGAGGGATGAATGTTCGTGATATTTCCTGTAAATGCTTAAACATTTCTACATAATCCGTTTTCCGGCATACGTGCGTGATTTACATACTCTTGACAAACTCTTTGTTAAACCGGTATGGAATTTTCCGTTTTCTGCAAATGGAAACATCTAGAACACTTGATGTGGAGTAGAAGAATCTCAACGCCGAAAACCATTATACAGGGCACGGGGGGACACTAATTTATTAAGCAGACTGTACTCCTTTCGATGACTCATAAACTCTGTACACCTTAGCTATCGGACTCTCTGGGGAGGAGGTTGTATTGTATCATCAATTGTTATGACATAAATTAAAATCATCTAATTTTTTCATGAAAAATGGTGCGTCATAGTAGGAAAAGTTATGAGAAATTTTTCGCTTCAAACTCACTACAAATCGCAGGCATGATTTTTGCTATGCGGAGGGGCAGTGGCGTAGAATTTTTATTTTTTTAAGATCCAGATTAGTATTGTTAAGCACGCCACGGGTGGAACTAAAAATATAATTCGCACTGCAAGCATTGTGTAAAAATTTCATAAAAATCGCACAAGCGACTTTGCAGACTTTTTAGATTTCCGATAATTTTAATAAAAATTTGAAGCCCGTATCTCAAAAATTATAGATTTGCGAACAGAGCTTTATTTATCAAACTGGACTTACTCTCCGTGATCTGTCAGCTATGTCAGTTTCATGAACACCCTGTAGAGTCCAAAATTAGTCCACCATTGTCATCGTTTTACCACGTCTCAGATCATCATTGCGGTGTCCTTTTTAAAGCATTTAGGTAGGGTACTCCATCTAAGCAGCTATTGTGCGGTTTCAGATTTTAAATGCCCTCACTAAATATACACAAAAATACTTGGTACCGTTCCGGCTTAGTTGAAAACACGAGGAAAATGCGTTTAGACAGAATGCGTAACTGAATTATCATATTTGTGACATAAAGAAAATATGTTTAGACTGCTGTTTTCAGCTGAGGGGGCGCTTATGATAAACGGCTTTTACTTCCCCTTTTTTTGTAGACATTGAGGGGCCAGATATACTGGTAAATTTAAGGGGAAGTGTAGTAGCAGTAGTGGTAATAGCATACTTTCCGACCTAGATACGTAATTGGACTTTCTGAACCGAAATTAATAACATAAAGTGCTATTTTGTGAACAGCATTTATTAAAATAAGATTTCTATTAATTGCGGATTAATTAAATAGCAATTTTAATTGGCTCTCCATGGAAAATAACACGAACTGATGAAATTCTATTCCAAAAATGAATGTTAATAATTTCAATTGTTTAAAATAACGCACCCGAAACAGGAAAACTGAGATTTTCAGCATAATGCCGTAAAAGTGAATTAAATTATTAAATGGACTAACGCGCTAGATAACTTTTCTCGTTGTTTGCCCTGAATGGCAAAAAAATCTCATTTAAAGTTTTAACATTTCAACTGAAATAACACTTCTTCGAGGCTAATTTCTCAAAGATATTTAAGACTCTCCTCCTCTGCTAAAAGCACTACTTTCAGCTTAAGTACAACTTAACGTCATGCGATTGCCTTGGAAACGACAAAATAAAAAAGTAAATAAAGTTAATTATAAGAGGTGCTCGTAAGGTTCATCTACCACTTCCAAGCGTCTTGTGCGACTTCTTAAATTCTGCATTGATCTTAAAACGTCCCTTATTCACATTTTCGTCCTTAAATTTGTGATGATCTTCCTTTGCAAATCATTAATATCGGTGAGTACAGATTTATAAATGAGGGTTTATTGTAGTTTCATAAATAATAATCTAATGGGGATATTCTTGAACAGCGTATTGCACAGCTTTGCTCCAATTTAACCGATCTCCTATCTTTTATGGTTAAGTTTCAGAAAGGAACACCCTGTAAATCTTGAGAAATTAAGCCCCTATGTACATTTTAGAAACTAATTGTTTGAATTCGTTCCCGCATGTAAACGTTTGGACACAAAAAGTTTTCATGCTCATACCTCAACTTCCATGATGATTTAATTTGAATCACTCACAACTCCATTCAGGAATAATACATCGTACTGTGTCGTGCCTTCGTGCTTGAGCTGTTTCCGAGATTATTACAACTTATGCAAGAATGGCGTGTAGCAACACAATGCTTAGTATGCTATGTTGCACATGTAGAATTTCGTCTCTTATCTTGGCATAATAATGCTCAGTCCTCCTTTCACTTGTCACCTTGCCTGGCTTGGACTAGATTCGCTTTAAAATAAATAACAAAGATGAAAAACTTAGCCCCACTCAAGAAGAGAAGGATTAATTAGACATGATGGAGCGTTCCTGAAACTCCGCTAACCTTTATTTTACTCAATATTGAAAAGTGATCTTTGCTGCTTTACATAACCTTCCTCAAAAGACAATAAATTATTAAGTAGTATTGGAGGGTGGTATTGTTATTCGAAGGAAGAAGGCCGCCATGATGACTCAACCTTGCGGATGTTGCGGAAAGTAGCGTCGAGAGCCAGCTGCCAAAAAAGTTGACTTATGGCCCCCTTGGCATCTGTCTGTATAGGCGAAATATATACTCAAAAATAGGGCCATTATGCTCTAATAATTTTTCATCGTTTACGTGGAAACACACGATCCAAATATTGGGAAGAGGTACATAATTTTGGTGTACGTTCATAAATCATTATCTGACTTGAGGCCATCGATATAAGTAAGATTCGGAAAAGGGCGCGTTCTTAGTTCTTTTCGACGTCACTAAACTATTTACTTGATTGGGAACAGTGTGTCAGAGCATCAATTATTCAGGATATATTGCTTCTGATGCCAAGAAATATTGCGGAAGCAGACTAACATGAGGAAATTAGAATTTCTAATGCAATTTAAGAACACCATTATGTCAAGAAATAGTTTATGAACATTAGATATGGTCCGTAATTGCCCTACTAATGCCAGGAAGCGAATTCTGAGTATTATGATAGAGATATTAATAACATAACAAATTTGGGTTTCTTCCAATGTCCCGATTTTCACAATACTTAAATTTTAACATTTTTAAATTATCGGACCCTGCAGATTCGACCGGGGTCGTCCGTCTCGGTCTTAAGATCCAAGACTAAAACCCAGACGGAGACTTCGTTGTAAATAGGGGACCGACGCCGGTCTTGATCTCGCGAAGCTCCATTGTTGATACTGGACAAAATTCATTAATAATACTTAAACCAGGAGTATTAAAGATGCTACGTTAGGAGATTTCGCTGCTAGAGAGATTTACCTCTGGAGTTTAGGCAACTGTCACATATGAACTAACGATCATCGTCATCATGATTGTCGCGATCATAGGGTGGAGGATTAATATGAGGCGATAACATGTCGTCTAAGCATGTCTTGTTAACACTTATAGCTCTTGATGCTAAAAAGCAAAAAAAAAACAAAACGTTCAGTTTAACTGAGAAGGCGTGTAAAATGGCGAATTAAGTTAATATGATCGATGGCTAAGCAATGAGATAACCGAAGTATATAAATCTTTATTCAAGTCAATATTCCCGTTCATCACCAGTGTAAACAATTTAGTGAGTCAGTCCTAGAACTAGACGCTTTCAGCACTAATGTGGGTCAAATTAGTGGAAACAACAGAGCTGTCGGGGTGTAACTCAGTTAAAACCGAGTGTGAAACCCAATTTTGTCTCGAATCGTTTAACACTTTCCAGGAACAATAATTGCATAATTAATTCCTTTTCATTCCAGGCAGTAGCTACTAATCTACTTAGGTGTATTCACATCTGATTTTTATGGTAAACTTGTCACGGACAGATATGAGCAAATTTGTAGATGATGTCATAAATGAAAACGCGAATAGGTGGACGCCAAAAACATTTATTACTGCTGTGACAGCCCAGTTCCACATTTCTCGGAAAATATCCCATATATAATCCGACTAATTACTATCCGATATCGGAAAGCCATTGGAACATTTGGCTCTTATTCAACGTTTCTCCCAAATTTTGCATCGACGTTCCGGGACTCTCTTTAATCTACGTAGTGTTTAAACATTTTCACTTCTGTTTTACTTAACCAGCTAACTTCACGAAATTGATCGCTCTGTCGATAAAGTTTCAATCAAAGATCACATTGTTGCATGTTAGTCACAAATCATGAAACCAACTGTCAATAAAGCCATCACGCATCAACTGGGAAACCTGATCCGAAGGGATTAACGTCGGATTAAGCTTCGGAATTTCCCTTCAATCTGGTAATGCACTGGGATTTTCCTTTTCCAAGTGGATGTATGGGTAAAGCACGAACTGGAATGGAAAATTAGTTGCCACTCCCTAATAAATAAAAGGTTGCTAAATTGAACGAGATATTGGTTGCACGTTTTGAGGTTTCACAGAGTTTAATTAACTGTATTGCTCAACTGAATGGGGCTTCCTGGTTATTGATTTGAATATTGTTTGTTAATTGCTAAGGGAGTGGAACTGATCGAGGCAACTTATCCCTATTGAGATCGGAGAACTTGTAGAAATTCATTGTAAATTTGGTATGGCAGAACCGTCCAGGACATGACATTGGCTGGCTCAGAATCTGACAGAAACACTTTTTGCACATTAAAAAAATCTGGAAGGAGCCCTATAATTCCACAGAAATGAAGACGTAACACGAGTCAGGACCTCGAGACATATGTGAACACTCCGTGCCATATAAACTCCAGGAAAATCTAAAGGAATTTTAATCGGAAACGCCGCATTACTTGGACAAGTCAAGAAATGATCGGTCAGTGTCTTATGTGGACGTGAGAAAACACCATCCTGGAGACTCTCGAACTCTCAAAATTTGTCTTGATTATTTCACAATCTGTAGGAGCTATAAAAATAATCTTAGAAGTTCTACATTTCCGTTTGGACAACAAAGTTTTACGTACCAAGCTTATTATAAGAATCCAAATTAACTTTCTATTTTTACGAGTTGGATCACTTGTAAAATCCTCCGGATTGAAGTCTGAATCACCCGGTATATAGAAGCTCTACAACAGTAAATGAGCGTCATATCTTCAAAAATTATGTAAAATTTTCCTTAGAGCAGACAAAGCGGTTCCCTTTATAAACTCCAGTTGACCGTGCGATTTTTTCGCTCAGAATTTCAAAACATAATAAGATTGTAATCCTCGTATGTAGCGTTAAGTAGTAAAGCAATGAACGCAACCGTAAGCATAAATCTTGGTACTACTTCCGGCATTTAATGAGCCCTATTTAGAACCTGAACTACGAGTTAAGAGCGGGTTAATCGTTCGAAACTCGCCTTTCATATTTAAAATTTTAATTAGCACTTTTGAGCCCTATATACATAGTTCCTAGGAAACATACATTATTTATTATTCGAAGAATGAGTTGACGGGAGCAAGAAACTTCACAAATAGTGAGGATAAATTTCTAGAAATTGCAATTTCTGGATGATTCACGTCGTCGGTCAGATTATGGTCTAGTCACGATCAGGTCAAAGATTGGAACATTCATTTCGTATTGTTTGACCGTGACGTGCCCGCCAATGTGAATAAATTTCAATATTTGACCTGACCGTGACCTGACCGATATTGTGAATCGCCTTTTGCAGCCACAGCAGACAGTACTTTGGATAAAGTTGATTGATGACCGATCATATTTAAATTTTAGGTAGGTACAGCTGAAAAATAGAGACATTTTGTCCTTTGCTCGCTTCTGAAAACAGGAAAGTAAAACGTATCAAAATGTTAACTAATATGTTTACCAAGCCAAGCTCCCAAATCCTTTATTGGAAATTCATCTAGCTGATTTCCATAAAGTTTTATGTTAAAAGCGACGATAACCATCAATTCTTTACATTTACTCTGGCAAGGCATTTTGCATGCATAACTGGATTTGCATTTTCGGGATCAAGGTAAAGTCGGGAAAATTTCAGATCGGTTAGTTGCTGAATCTGAGCCGAAGAAGAACAGCTAACTGAAAAACTTGATATTGCGGCATATTCTTCCGTTACTGGATAGAGAAACTGAAATCTCGTGCGAGTTCTGCAAAAACCTAATGAGCCCATATATATGCGTTTTAATGTTTTGAAATATGTTGGAAGTTAAATTTAAAGCAGAAAGTCCATTTAGGAGACATATTTATTGGTTATGAGCTTAAATAACAAGATCGGGGGGGCAAATAGTAAATTCGCTACAAAAATACGATTTTTTTAAATACAGAATTAAGCAGAAGGAAATATTCATTTTCCAAGTTAGTTCGTTTCTTCCCGATAAATGGAAATTTAAAAAGTTGTTAAAACGATCGCAAGAATTTTCTCTTTAGTTGTGAATATGGAGGGTAAGTTAAATATTCAACGTTCTTTTGCTGTAGAAATTTATCTTAAGAGTAATAATTTTATTGTAACCATCCAACATCTATTTGATCGTAACTTTCATTTAAATCCACGGGATCTAGTTCCGAGTAGAATAACAATTAGAAAGTTGAAACATGATATTCGGATGGAGATTAACGCAATCTCAATTCAAATGTTGGCGTGGATGATGCAAAACTTTCGGATTAAACTTCAATGGTGCTAGCAGCCTAGATGGGGTTATTTAAGTGATGTAATTAAAAAAATCCCTGTTATACAAAATGCCTTTTCCTGAAAATTTCGTACCTGCAATTCCCTAATTGGGCCTTCTCTATTGTCCTTCAAGTTTTTCATTTCTGGTTTTATTGACCTTTTTCGCCACAAGGAAAATCTTCGAAAAGACACCCTACCTATCGTTGTGACACGTGATTCGTCCAAGCTCCTACACCCTAAGAACTGTGGGGTTCCTAAGTACCAACCTTCGACGACTCGGAATTGCCCAAGTGGTCTTGTTGACCCGGATTAGACGCCAGTATTGAAATGATGGTTCCTAATAGTTCAATATCGGTATAGGACTTCCAAATAATGAAAAAATAGAGTGTTGATATTACTTAAAAATAGTTTGATAATCGATTTTTGGGTCATCTTGCCTACTTCCCATTACGTGAAAATGTTCGCTATTATATTCAATATAAGGAAATTAGACCCTAAAATAGCAAGTGGTTTATTCAATACATGCAGTACTTCAGCGTTGCGTAACCACCGTTTATCTTAAGAATAACTTGGAACAACTTTGAATGATTTTACAGTGATTAATACAACTACTTAAATTGCGGGGTATCTTGACCGCTTTTGTAGCAGATTTACAACGCAATTTGAAGAAGATCGAAGAAGTAATTACGTTATTAAATCTGAAATTCTGTGAAATAACCGAACTTCCTACAAATTTCATTCCACGGAATAATTAAGGGCGCAATTACAAGAACTTCAGCAACTCTTTTCAAGCTTCCAGAAAAAGATGAAATTCTATTTCCCAGTTCGTAGCTCGCACAATTAGGACGTCCAACATATCCCCCGGTTAGTTTTCTAATGATAAGTTTAATAAGTTCTTTGTAGAACTTTTACGTAAAAACTATTAAGTTAGATGTTAAGTCGTAATTAATGTGGGGGTGGTCCTCCAAGCAGATAACGAAATATTCAAGTTCAGATACCTATAGATTTAATCTTAATGATAATAGTGATGCCATGACGAGTTGCTTCCTGAGTTCTGGAAAAACTTGAAGTTTAAGTCCAAATTGGAACAATATCATTGGAGAATCGTAATAGCACGAATCTATACTTTTAGCTTCATGAAAAACTTGCTTGGATTTTTTTTTAAATCGAGGAAAACTAGCCAACAGTGCAATCGGAAATTCAGGCTCTATACGCGCGTGTGAGGCTTAGTGAAACTGAGAGCGATATTTCTGCGGTCTCGCTCTCAGTCTCGTATTTACAATTAAGTCTCGGTTTGGCGTATCGAGAACGAGGATCTAGTCTGCTCTCGAGGAAGCAATTACGCTCTCGATTTTGTTGGGTCTCGATCATGAAGATTTCAGTAAACGTGAACAATATATGAGGTTTATTGGAAGACCATTAACTTGTTCAATTAATCGGAAACTTTCTGTAGATTTGTCACTGTTAATACATAACGATAACATTAAGTTTCACATCGTTTACTCCAATTATTTCATCCAGTTTCGTTCCCTTGAAAGTTCTGGAGGAAACTTTCCAAAGGCGGAGACGAATTGCATTTCTAGAATTTGCCTTTACGATATTCATCAAATCGGATTAGACAAGAAACTATTGTCCATGCCCAAGATTATAATTAACTTTTTCTTACGTTCCTCGTTCTCCCTGAAATCAAATCTCAATATATTGATGATCAAAAATACTTATTAGTAATTTTGAAAGGCTCTGAAGGTCCCCGTTACAGCATGACAGGCAAATCCATTTCCTTCATTTCAAGGCATTTCCTCCTTTACTGGGAAATATTTTCATTCTTTGAGGTTCTTAAGATCGGAAATTTTCCACTTAAATCCGTCTCGCTGGTGTGCTTCACGAATCGTGAAGGGAATGAAATGGAATTCCGTTTAATACAATGGGGTTTTCAATACCTCGCCGATATTTATCGCATTAAAATAGCATGGAAAGTGATGGAAAGTCGATCGGTCAGTTTCATACAGGAATATAAATATTCAAAACATTTGATTTCATAATTAATTTAGATTATTTGGTCCTGGTTATTTCATATTCACCTCATATTCGCTTTGACAACGCTCTTCTGTAGTAATTTGATATGAATTCTATTTACCGTAAACATCAAACCACGTTCCAACAGCATTTCCCTACAAGAGTTGTTAGCAGTTGGCTATATTTTTCGATTACCAGGACCCTCGAATTTGATGGGCTATATTTTATGGTTTGTGAAAAAACACGGATAAGGAATACGAAATTTGTAGATTATCTCTCAAGGAATGCTTCGAATACAAAACAAAAACTTTTGCAGTTTCGAGGATCATTTTTTAGGAATAACATTCTTAACACAGCTTCAAGCAAACACTGCCGCCAGGAATTTTGATGCAACCAGTTTCCATTATGTATTTCCTTCTTTATCATCTATTATATGTCAATGTGGTTCATAATATTGAAAAGGCCTTCTGAATGCTTATCAGACAAAGCATAAAATCCATGGGAATAAAGCTGATAATCAACTATATCTCAGGTTATTCGTCGGATCGGCGATAATTGAAACAGAGATTTCCTGTTCGCTCGACGGTTCTTTCTACCTTAAAGCTTCCTCAGGACTACAAAAAAGTGGGATTTACACAACATATCGACCATGGTCTAAAAATATTGCCACAAATGCGCACTTTTAATGTTAAAAATTAGGAATTTATTTAATAAATGACCGTTGTTATTTACTCATCAGTACTTTGTTGTCAGTTACTCTTTCGTGGCAAAAAATAACTCCGAACAGAACGGTTTGTTTAAATTTTAGTCCACTTTTCTGTGAGTATGGACAGGTCCAATTTTAGATAAATTTAATTCAGGTTAGTATCCCGCATTGTTATCTGATGATTAGCATACACCTCAGGTCTTGCAGAATTTCTACAATATAAACTCAACCCATTAATAATACCATCCCGGCAGTTACTATTGGTTGGCACTAATACACTGCTCAAAAGAATTTAACCAACAAGCATACTTTGGCTATAGGGTTTATTTAATGACTTTAATTCACATAGAATTTCTTTCTAACTGTCTTGATTCACGCCAAACCCATTGCCTTCAGGTATCAGGTCGATATCCAAACCAAGATTCATCTGTGAATAACATATTAGCCCATTCTTCTAAACCCCAATGTTACCGTTGCAGGGATCCGTATTGGATGAAGAGTGTAGATCAAAATTATGTGATCGGTTTCTAGCAGATTGGTCCGAAATCAACATACCGGGTACCCCGTGTAGGTTTCCAATAAGATCCCTAGCTGTAGGTGTTCTTGTATGCATAGCCTGAAAGACCAGAAAATGACCTTGCGCTGCTGTCCTAATTCATGTATGGCTAGTATGCCTTTCTGCCACATCTCCAGTTTTTTGGTATCCTGCTCACATTCGATTAACAACTGATCGAAGCTGAATTTTTTTATCACAAATGTATCAAATATGAGACTTTGTGAACAATCGTCCTTGTTCACTTGATTATTTTGGGCAGTGTAATATCCCGGGGGATTGGTTGCCTGATGTGGCAACTGGTGAAGTGGTTCCATTAACCCTAAATCGCCAGAAGCATTTTCCCAGCCAAACCTCAAGAAGGGAGCTTATAGAATATTCTATATAATAAGTGAGGTATGTATGATGAGAAGATTGAATGATTGAACTAGCTGTTCATGCATTATCAGCTAAATACACACTCTTCCTTCAAAATTGTCTATAAGTAGTTAGGTGCCCACCACCCCAGGAAACATGGTTCTTATGGAATTGGAGAAGATGTCTGCAAGATTCCAGCTTCTTTCCTTCAACCATCAACTCATCTTTCTGTCGATACCAGAACGTTCTTAATCGTACCTCCCATGGAAAATACCCTTTAATTTCTCTGGGGCGAACCCTTTACTATTTAAGGTGGCAGATCATCGTCGTGCTTAAAGGTCGCAGAGACACTCAAACTTTAAATTCCGTATTTTAAAAGGAAATATTGGACTAAAATTAGCATCCAACCCTTGCACATACAAGCACAGGCGATATTCGCTTGTTGAAACTATTTTTGGAAAACCCGGATAGAGACTAATGGGAATCCAGAGTTATAAATGACCCTAATTTTTAATGGACAGAAGAAAAACGCTTGCCGTTTTCGTAGCCAGATTTGTGAAACAAATTTCATACAGTTAATTATAATTAATGCAGTGCAAGTTTTGTGCAGTTAAAGGGGGCTGGCAATTAGAAAACCAGGTGATTCTATGTTAAGTAACTAATTATTATGGGGCAAAAACCTGTGATGGCAATCAATGGAGAAGCAACAATATGGCCCAATCTCGTGTTTACATTTTCCGATAGAGTGGAGTCTTTAAGTGGAGGATAAATAACTGGAAGAGATTACATCTTTTTCTCCCGAAATGGAGTAAACGTATCGATCTGAAGGAGACTGCGTAGCGAGCCTTTGAAATCACAGGCAGGTGCGTCTCGCTTTGGACGCAAATTTGAACTTTCCAGATTTCTCGATGGGGCATGAGATTCTTAAATTTTGCATGAAAACCTAGATAATATGGTTAGCAATTTTCTAGGAAAGTTCTAGATCAAGGTAGCAGTCGCAAACAGACGAGGTTATTTCAGTGCTGGGACGCCTGCTTGCAACGTTCGCTTCTCTCATTAGAGACTCCTTAAAAAAAAGATACCGACATTTGTGCATTTTCAAATTCCGATTTTAAAATGCCGCATTAACTCCTCGTGCGCTATTAACAATCGTACGTAATGATAGAGTGCATAATAAAATGCTAAAGGTCAACGCGAATCGTTAAGAAGAGTCATTAAATGCATTATATGTCTCCTCTTTTCAACTGATATTATATGTTTTATTCGATTTGCGGATCTAACGCTAACTAACACAAAATTGTAGGTCAAACTTGGAAATGCCAAGTTGAGATTAACGCCTTCGCCACAAACAGCGGCATGATAATATTTCAAAGTGCATCATTTAAGTGTATGTCGAGTACTTTGTACATAATTTATCTACGACTGCGACCACAAATCGTTTCAGTGCTCTTGGCACGATTTTAGGCTCTGTATTTATAACATTGCGAACAACCCTGGCTTCAATTCACACATCTCCTACCTAAATATATTTACATAAATATGAAAGCTTACATACTGTACAAGTATTGTGGGTTCGATGCTTGAACTTTTAACAAGTGCGGAAAGCGATATCACACGCTGACTGCAGGGCGGTAAAGACATTTTCGCACGTGTTACGTGTGATTTTTGCCTGGAGCGCATGTGTGTGAACTTTGTAGTTTTCTGTAAGTTAAATTAAATATTAACGTGCAGGAAAATCTTTACACACCTACGTGCGGTAAAAAGTCAAACATCCGCAAAAAGTTTTGACGCTGACACATGCCACATTGATAGCATACGGTAAAGAGCCACTTTCAACTTGCAAATGTATGCAGTAGTGCCACTTTAGCGCTCTCTCGTAGGAAAAATGGATAGGCCACTTTTACTTATGCTGAGGCTTTGGCTTATGTAAAGACAAAAATAATAATTGTCTAGACGGTGATAGAACAGGATGCATATTCTTTAACGTCAATGGAGCGGGACCTCCTCAGACGTATTTCTAGGCAAAAACACTTGAGGTGAGCTCACTCTAAGTCAGAGGTATGTGCTCGGGTGTGGTTTTTTAACACTTTCAACAACGCTACGGTTCGAAAACCCTGATTAGAAAGTCCTCGCTTATAGCTCGTATGCAACTCTCGTGCGTTAAGAGTCACTTTCTTCGCTTGTCACGTAAATAACCGTTACTATTACCGCACGCTCGTGAAAAAACATAATGCGATTAATAGAGATAGGAAAGTCTAATGCTGACATACCTCGTATTAATCTTTAAACTGCGACTGAAGAGACTAGTCATTTTTCAAATAACACGTGATGCGTAGCGAATATATGCGTCGTAAAACGTTTTCGAGCTCCTCCAAGATTCTCATAGCGAAATGAGTAATTTTACTGCCCACTTATTGCTAGAATTGATGTCATTCAGGGTTACATTCGAATATATGTAGTTGAAAAATGATCTTTCAACTGTGGTACTTTATGGTTTAAGCCGCAAATTCGTATGGTTTGAGGCATAGATATCGTAGATCTTACATCACCATAACTTACATGTTTTATTTGACGAAACTCAAATACCCCAATAAAATTCTCCAATAAAATAAAATCTAGAAACTTGAGCCATAATATTTCGCCGAAACTAAACTTGGGAAAAATTGAAAGCTGTAAACGTATATTTGAGGTGGCGTTCGTTTCATTTGTTGAGATAAGGCTCGGATAAGCCCTTACCCGCGTTGTATATCCTATTTTACGCTTTTAGTTTCCCTATTGGGGATTTTGGTGGATTTCGTTTCAAATAATAAGGTATGTGCCTGAAAATGTGTTATTTATCACAGAGAAATTTGTGCGAAAGAAGGTCGCATGTGTGCATATGGCAGTGACACGGCATTGTGGAATTAGGTCTAGGTTTCACTAGTAGTACAATAAATATGTTGAGCGTATTCCAACTCGATATACTCCTTTAACATCTACAGGCTGTCCCAGGTTTTATGGCCAGGACCTCAGGAGCGGTCAAAAAAAGCACATTGAAGGTGGATTTCTGGCATAATAATAATGTTCTGAGTGACTGGATGATAAAGTTTAAAAAAAAAAGTTTTTTTCATTTCCCAAGAGTCACAGCGTCTCAAATCAAATTTGATACGCTGAAAGCTCTGATAAACCATCAGAAGAATAAATAATATCAAGCGTTTCCAGTGGCGGAGACGTGAGCATTCGAGTACTAATAAAAATAAAGTACGCATCGGAAAAAAGAAAAATGAGCTTCATCACGAGATGGGGCATTCGGTTATGGACCAAAAGTGTCCCTGGATATTTCTCGCTGTTTTGCCGTAAACTTAATTTTAGTGATTTATTGCCCATGAGCCGGATGCATTTGAACTGTGGACATCAGTCAGAAATCACGGATAACATGATAATCATAGAGATCTCACAGAAATTTAGTTTAACACGCCAAAACTTCGAACGCGAAAAAAAATCTCTGTCGTTATATTATCGCCGTGGACGGGGGAAAAATTGTGCACCTCTAACCCTTGCGCTAATGTCTTTGCCGCACTCGAGTGTCGCAGATGGATAAAGTCATATTTACGCACAAATATCAATTCACGGGGCATTGATTAATGCATTTTTTTTCCAGAAAAATCCAGCGTTTCTCCGGCTGGATTCGATTCATCCCAACCCAGTGTGAGTTTCGACAGTGTTCGGGTCTCGTCGGCTCGGTAAGTCGGGACAGTGGCGGGGGCTCGGCAGGCAACGTGGCGGCGACGTAGGGCGGCGTTACACGCGCCGACGGCTACGGGATGCACGCCAATGTGCATGCCGACAGGTAAGCGTTAATTCTATGAGTAAAAAACTGCAACGTCATTGAAATTATACAGGATGATTCATATCACATGTGGTAGTATGTCGGCCGAATTGTTGAATCACGGTTGAAGCTGAGTATGGTCCGTTCTAAACGAGCAAGCGTGACTAGCTCTAAAGGCGTCATCCATCCGATCCAGCACTGCAGTACTTCATAATCGTATGATTACACTATAGATTTTCTAAAAATATGCCAAAATTGGATGATTGGCCGCACACACGATCAAATGTTTTCTAATTTCACAGGATACAATTGAACATTTGCTCGTGGGTGTTGGACCCTGAGCTGTGGACTTCAGCCATAATTCAACAACTGGGCTTTATAGTTATCAAGATGGCCTTAGTACTAGTTGGTATTCTGTACACCCTGTTTTGCTACTAGATTATTTGTGACATTTTTGTAGAAACTCGTGGAGACTACCTCCAGACGAGACCTTACAGGTTGCCGATCCAAAGGCAAAGAAGGCTGAGGTAGGTGATGAAGAGGTCAGTACTCTCAACACCAGAGGAATCACCACTGCACCATGTTTTCCTGGTTTAATGCAGTTTTTGGTAGTAGTTAATTTTTTATGCTAATAGGAGATCTCAAGCAGGAAAATTTAATTTAAATATTTTTAACAATAACTATTTATCATTTGTCCCGTCTCACTTGCCTCTTACTTCGTTAAAAGTAGAGGACTTTTATTTTTGCTCCTGCATTCCACGAAAAAGTAATGAAAGTAATGACCTGTTCAGTTTTGCAACTTTTAACTTAAAAACCTTTGGCAAATACCCAAATCCGTCCTTTAATCCTTTCTGAGATTCCGGTTTAAAATTGATGTGGCAGATTTCCTGAAAATATTACTTGATTCGAAGATTCAATTATACCTCAACTAAAATACCAAGACGAATCTCTTGCAGTTACAGAGTGGCATGTCTAGTGCAAATACACAAGTGGGGCAAGTATAACGGTGATGCAAACACACTATGAAAATTATCAAAATGTTTATTTTAGTGTCACACACTAAGCCAACAGACTTCAGCCTTTTTAATGATACCAGTTTCTTGAACGAAGGCGAAACTATCGCCCTGTTTTCAAAAGCAGTCCTCATTCTCAATCCCTGAAATATCTCCTTAATCTCATTCCCGAGTAATCCCTGTTTGTGGTTGCACTTCATGCCTCTCTTTCTTTCCTTGTCGGTGTGATTTTTTAACTCTATCGGAAGCTCCGTCCAGCATGGAAGCAGCAGTATTTGAATTCAGGCTACTCCATCCTATGGAAATAGAAATTTTAGCTAACTGCCAGGACTAATCTACTCACAAAGGATAGTTTGACTTTGAAATCTTTTACATTTGAGCCTTTCAGACGCTCCATCCCAATCCCCAATTTCTTGTTTTGGTCTAAGAATTAAAGGTTTCTGAGTTGCAGGAACGTTTGACTAGCACACCCTGTATTGCCGCCTAATGGTATTTCACAGTTGATTAGTTTACAAAATATTTTCCTTCTTTCCAACTGTTCAAATCTCAACGTTGTTGTTAAATGTTGATGTGTAACGTTAATGGGCACCTGCTTGAGATCAAGAGTAAACTTTGGAAACTTCTTGTTCAATTTTGACTATGCATCCGGAATGGACTAGTGGTATGTTCAGGAATGAGTACTGACTGAAATTTTTGGTATATTTTTCTAGTTTTAGATATTTAGACTAGTATTTTCCACCCAATAAGAAATACCGGGCATTTATGTTTTTGCCGCCAAGAAATAAATTATTTATCATAAACAAACACTAACCAATACCTTGTGTTTCTTATTTACTCGTCTGAAATGGCATTATTTACTTCATTTTCTTTCTTAGATGGAACTTAATAAAGTATCAAATTATTCGATCAATCGATTCCCGTCATTATCTGCTAAGGTTACTTTAAGCCTCTTTATCCTTTTAATGGCCTTTGCGGGATACAAGCTTTTTGTCTGGATCGTTAAAATTCAGCACCTCCTGTTTTTTTTTATCTCCCTCATCTTTTTTAATTCATCAATCTTACATGCATCAAGCGTACTTCTCCTCTCTGGTGAATTCTCGCTAAAAACCTGAAAAACTTAAAAATTAAGTACAGTTCAAGTTGCAGCAAAATTTAAATGATCCATTATACGGTTGTTAAAATTGCAATTCCGGACGAGTGGCTAATTAGTTTAAGAAAAGCTCAAACTTTAGGACGAAACTAGTACACTCATATAGACTTTTCTCATTTCTAGCTTGGAAGTTGTCTAGGAAAATTTGGGGTGTATATCGACTTGAACAGAGTTTTAAAGTTTGGGAGGATTAATGCCGTTTTAATGTCATATCGAGCTTCAAGTTAACCAAGTAGGAGTATTCAATACCCCTATAATAGATAGTTTTAGTCCTTATACACCTCCTATTATTATATCTCTCACAGCCACGCAGCACTTTTGAGTATGAAACACCCTTAGCATATTAGACGATTAGAGTTACAAGGTAACCCTAGCACTTTTCATGAATTAAATGTGTCTCGTTAGCTTTGTCATTTTCATTTTTCTCTAATATTGTCCATTACCCTTTTCTCTCTTTATGTCCAATTTGTACATGTTGAAAAGATAATATGCTGAGAATGTCGAAGCAAATTTCCAAGGGTAACGAGATAACATTCTTTTTAGTTCTTTGATGTAGATATCACTATTAATTAGAAATACTACTTCTGATCTACTTAAATAATGTTAGCTCAAGTAAACTTATTAATTATTTTAATGGGCCTTAAGGTGAAGATTAGCGCATGATTAATCCAGGAATTTGATCAATACGGTACTTACAGAAATTTACATGTACTAAAATCGAGGAATGGGGCTTCAACTTAAAAAAAAGTGCCAATACGATCCGCAATTCAGAAAATCCATAAGAAAGAATTTCAATAAAAATTGGCCTTGAAGAGAGCGGGGTCAGTCAGTAGCACAGAATTTGCGGGTAGGGGTCTCATCAAAATGGTAATCCCCTGTGTTTTGTTATTCATAGCTTTAGAGTAAAACGTTAAATACACAAGTTATAGGCACTAACGTGGATTTTTACAGAAGCGTAAGGAAAAAACAATTAAGCGGCTTCTTTTTGAAATATGACACTTTTATGTTTTAATGGGACACCGTGTATATACTGATTTTAATACATGAAGATTTGCACAGGGATTTAAGATATAATAGTTTAACGACTTGTGGCGATAATAAATCATTAAACTAGCGAAATCAATAAGCTATTACCTCTTAGTCCGAATGCTGTCACTGGTTTTTGATTGCCCGCTCTATGCACACAAGACAGTTCGTTTATTACTTCATAGCGGATGTACTCCAGAACCTAATTGACAGGGTACATTTGGCCCCAAAATTCGCTTACCTACCCTTATTTACACAACTATTAATATTCGTTACACACTCAAAACAAAATCACATGTTGTTTGCCTGGACGTCCTTATTCCGTCCCTATATATATGAAAGTCACGTGTGGCAGAAACGTTCCAAACTAGTGAGAAAATGCTTTTCCATTATATAGAACTAGGTACTTTTAATATATCGGTGATTCTAGGGTTAAGGATTGTTTTATCAATCTATGAATGGGGGTTGAAATGGAATATCGCATAGTGCATGAAATTCAGTAATTTACTTAATCTTTTATTTATCACGAAGATAAGAGCTTGACAAAACAAAACGTCTTAAAGTGTAAAAGGCACAGTATACAATTTTGAGCCCGTATAGCACGTTTCAGATAAACTAGAATAGACATAGGGTTGATGAAGTGGAGCGAAATTACCTACGAAAACCTTAAGTAAGTTTAATGTTTCGGCTTATGAAGCCATACTACGCCAATGACTCTTATGTAATTTTCCAACAAGGAATGTTTTAAAAAAATCGTGAAATTTGAAGGATAAATTTTCTCTTTCGCCAGACGTCAAATGAGTGCTCAGTATGTCCAGTGTTAATAGTAGGGACAGCGGATCGCCGGTTAATACGGTGAATCAGAGAAGTGAGCGAAGGTTACGAGTTCTCTTCCTCTTCTAAATTGAGAACATTCCCGAACATTTTCGCCCCAATTCCTGATCTTTACTTATTCCTGCAAACGCCGCGAGTTGCGAAATCTTGTCTTCCTAGTTGGAACCCCTATTTTTCCTGACGACCCTTAGAAAGGTTCGTTCCTGAGCTGAACACCTTCTTGATCATTTTGAACAGAAGGTTTCCTTAAGAAACTCCTCAGTAAGATCAAGAAACTATGACGGCAATCTCCATTATGTTCTTTTTCGTTTTTCCTCCATTCTTCTTCCTTTAGTGAATTTTCATCGTTTTTGACTAAAACAGAAACTAATATAGGGTGGGTGTTCAAGCTAATTTAATATGCATGAACATCATAACTGCAAGCCACTCTCGCTATCTACGAGTCGCTTTTCGATAAAATCTCAACTAAGGCCCTCCAACACACTCTGGCCCCATTATGAAACTTGTTAAGTATCCTTTTACACGATAGCCATTAGAAGCCAATTTATCGTGAATACGACAATAAATGTACTCAACAATACAGAGAGAAAATTGAAAAGAAACACACAGCTACATTTCGACATAATAACATAATTGAGACTTGAGCCGCTTTTCATGAAAGCTCTGGCGTGTGGAAAAGAGGAAATGTTGCGAATTAATTTCGCCGGAGTTATTTCCGCCAGGCGTTGCTTCCATATATGGAAACCAATTGTTTTTCATCCATGTGGAATATCTTCCAGAAAATTCTGTTAATACGTTCAGGAAGAGCAAATCATGAATATTTCATGTTATCAATGCGGGATCGGATAGTGGAGTGAAAAGATTGGAGTTCTCGTATCGAAAATAATGTTTGCGTTCCGATTTAGGCGAGGTCTGGATCGTCACTGGAGAGTCGGTGCTGAAGTAGTTACTCACGTAAATTCTGGCGCGCCCATGGGGAGCACGAAATCTACGGCTGCTCTAGAACTGATTAGGGTGCTCAAAGAGACCCTATAATATTTTCGGAAAATCCAAACTGTGCTTCTAGAGAAACAGTAAGAAAACAGTATTAAAACCAGAACTGAAAGAAACGAGCTAAGTCGCGGTTGTGAGTGGTGTTTTTATAGGTAGAAAGAGGCGTGGCAGACTTTTCTGCCCTCCATTTGTTGAGCGGTGCTGATATCGCAATAGAGGCTCTTTCGGAGTGACTAGTGCCACTTAACAACAATACGAGATTAGGATGGAAATAGTCGAGAATTCACGATAATTTGAAGGAGGATGCCACGAAGTTTGCAGGTGTTTTTCCCTGAACACAAAATATTTGAAAGTAGAAACCGACGATTTTACATCCGTGAGGAATATCATCGAATAGTGAAACCATGATGAAAGAACTCAACACGGAATTAGATCATAGCACGGAAATAACGAATGTCACTAATAACCCTCATTATTCTAGTGCCTTAGGGCTCAGTCTAATTTATTTGTCTCTCTGTTCCCCCAATATAATAAACACTACTGTAAAAAGTGAAGGCTCTCCTTCATTAAAACAACTTTCCAATGCTCTTACGATATATGAACTGTATTACTGGTCCATATCCTATGAGTGTTATTTTTAGCATAACGTCCGATCGTTTTTCGAAATTTATTATCGGGTTTCTAATGTATACTTACCTTGGATAATTTTATGGCAGTTATCTTCTACAGTACTGCTTAACAGAGGCGTATCACACGGATTTTCAATAAATCACGAAATTCAGTCCGGAATCTAATTACTCGTTAATTAGTAGCATGGATGCAGACAAAAAAGGATAATGCAATATACTTCGAGCGAACAAAACGATGAGTTTCGCAATCGATGATTTAATTCTCAGTTCAGTCAATATCAGTTATATGAAGGCTTGAAAATGAATTATTGTCAGGTGTCCCACAAAAGCACACTCAACATGTCTTCGCAAATTATACATTTTTAGCGCAACGCAAAGTAATACATAATATAATTTTTCTAATTTTGGCAAATAAAGTGAGAGTTTCTTTAATTAAAGCTGATCACCGCATGGGTTTCGTTTCGCAAATGTTCATTCCATAACTCAGTTTCTAAATGGGATCACTAAAAACAGTGACCGCTAGAGTTTTCTTTTTACTCACACAGGGCGCAGTTTGAATGTGCTCAAATGTGTGCAATTTTTAATGGTTCCTTTATTGTACAGCAAAATTAGAAAAAAATAGTCCTCATTAGAAAATGCTATTTTATGTAACTCACCTCATATTGCGGAAGCTTGCTTCGTTCGTCCTATTCGTTACATAAAATTATGCACTTCCTAACTGAATGCATGTACGGCTGTTGTGTCCCTTCGTTTGGGAAAAATTTCATACATACAAGTAAATAATGTTTCCAGAAATCAAAGTGATGCTTTGAACGTGCAACTGCACAGGCCCATTTTACTTAAAAATGGACTTGAGCTGCATATGTTTTTTAAAAGTTTCGATTATGTCCAGAAACATTTTAAATAATAATCACAAATACATACAATACAAAATATATAAATATTGAGAAAAAAATGTTTGAAAATTCGTAATCTGGTTTTTCTCAAAAACCTGAGCGATTACAACCGCCCCATCTTTACAATTGCATTACCGCCATAATTACCCAGAACTTTTATCATTTGACTCCGTAACTCTTGCAATTTTCAAGATTTACAAACACAAAAAAATAATTTAAGGCCCAAAAAATCCATTCAGTTTTTTTAGTTTTACCAACTTCATTATTTAGAAACTGTCATGGATTTTCTTCTTTCCCTTTTGATCTACGAAACTCCGATGTTACGCTAATGAAACGTAAGCAAAACATAATTCGCTAATTTGATTGCTCTCAGCTCAGCTTAGCTTGTCGAACAGTGTTCACATTGAAACTTTTGCATATGGTTCGACAGTGCTACTTCGCATTAAATTGAAAAATTTCACAACAAAAGACTTTAATTTAAAACTATCAAAACCGTAGACCTAACTCAAATAACAGGGTTTTAAAATAAATATTTAATCCTCTTTTGCAACTCGGTAATTAATCGGGAACGCGGTAATTCGTGTTTTAAACGCGGCAGTTTAATAATGAATTCCTGTAAATCTGAACTTAGTATTTATCAACTTGTGTATATATGTATGATATTTTCTATTAGTGAATTATAGCGTAACAACTTCAATGAATTTAAAGGAATTTCGCGTCTGATGTACCTCCACCAGAAAATTCCTTGAAAAGCTGAAAAATAAATACGTAGATAAATTTAAGTGTCTTTAAAATGTCAGCAAATCCCCGATCGACGCTCTCAGTGGATTATGATATGGACTATGATGAGACTCATAATGTGAAGCTTCAAAGAATTAGTGTGGTTTCACAAGGTAGACAGAGCAGGATTAGTTGCACTCAGTGCGGCACAGTGCATCAGGGACTTTGTGAGATTCCTAAAGTAAGAGATTTATGAAAAAAGCTTTTAATTTTATTTAAAATAGTTAATCTGTTCATATAACGAGATAATCGTTCTCATATAGAACTGCATGCAAAAGCTGTCTTTTGGAGTTGATCTGAGCTTTGCTCATGATAATTTATCATTTTTCTTAGAATTTATTTTGCAGGTCGGAGTTTACGAGTCATAATTCATACGTTATTTTCATTGATTTAAGCTTAACCCGAAACTTCAGCAGCATAAATATGGATTATACAGCTCAGCGTTTATTCGTTTAGTAATTTCAAGCTTCCTTTTTCTGGACTGGGATTTCACAACGCACATAATGTTGAAAGATGGAGCAAAGCTCTTTATATGTTTAGTTATAAGATTAAAAATATTTTGTAATAAATTAGACTTATTGTGAGTAACTTCGATTTTATCGAACGCTTTTATTAAGTAAGTGAAGAGTGCAACTTTCAGTTAAGGAACTAATAAAGTTTTTTACGGCTTTCATACGCGACTTGAGCAAATTTATTCGAAGTTTTGAGCGTATTGTTGCGATTAAAGGTCGTCCTAGAAATCAAACCTCATAAATTCTCAAAGGACTTCAGATCCGGTGAATTCGCTGGCCAATCTAAATTTGTATTTTCTTTAGCTTAAAATATTTTCTGTATTCTTATACTTCGATAGGGCCTAGCAATATCCACAAACGTTAAGTTTTTCATACAATAGAAGAAACATCAATATCGATGAAAGTTCCATTATACATCTTCAATTTATTTATTTATCCTCTTACGAATAATATCAAACAACAATTCCTAACCATTGACCTAACAAAAACCTTGTATTTTTTAGCATTTAGCACACGTATGCATGTACATTTTTTTACCGCACTCAATTGCTGACTGAACTTCGCTGCGTGGCGCTCGTTCTACTGCAGTCAGCGTGTGGTAAAGAGTCACCTTTGCAGCTGTCACGTAACTAACTATAGTGTCATACACATATTCTTAATTTTATTATTATCCTCCAGGAGCTAGCACTACACGGAGATGAAGGACACAACTGGTGGTCAATAGTCTTCGCCCTCCTAGTGATCGGCCTAGTGATATCTGGCATAGTAGCTGCCATATTTTTAGTAGGATACGTCGACGAACTTCTCTATTGGCAAGGAGAAAGAATGAAGCTTGAGCAGTTTTTACAGGCAACGAAATCTTCCAGAGATTCATGAATTGAAAATGAATGTGATAATTGGTTTCCAGGGTGAATTAAATCCTAAACGCCTTCCCTCATCATGGATATCTTCCAGTCATTTCGTTTTCCAAGCTGATGATGGTAGCCTATCTATTTTAGATACTGATAAGAATTTTACCGTTTCGGTCTTAGTTACTAATCATACGTTGGTGAGTATATTCTTATATGAAGGAATAAGAGTAAAGTTCAATTATTCCGTTCTGTTTCAGAGACAATTAAACGTTAGAGGATACCAGTGTTCAAAAAACTTAAAATATGTACTTTTTCATCACAACGTTAAATCGGTAAGCACCAAACACCGTAGATAAATGAGTTCATATCTACTGGGGGTAGTTTTTTCATCACATGGTAAATTTATCACGAGAGAAAATTCGATAATGGATTGTCTACATTTTCACGGAAAATTGATAGATATTTCTTAACAGTGGATTGAAAAATTGCCGGTTATTAAAACTTATTTGTTTACTTTAATCTCTGTATAAGCAAATTGGCCTCTTACGAGCTTCAGTAGATTTGCGTGCATACCACACATTTCCCAAAACGACTTAAAAAAAGTGTCGGCTTTTTATGGTTTGGTACGTACCGGAAAACATACATTTCAACCCTTCAGGAACAATGTAAACCATTTACAAAAAAAAACGAATGCGTGACGAAAACAATTTGTTCCCGAGGCAGAGCTTGAAAATCCATAACTATTGTACTTAATTCAGTTGCCCTTCGTCCTATTACCCAATCTAATCGGCGTCTCATGCTACGACAAGTATCTAGTTTGTACTTGTTTGAACTACAACTGAAGTTGTAGTTGTACAAGTTCAATTGTATTTTTGGGAAACTTTTAATGGCTGGCTTTTCTGATTCAGATAATCTTAATAGGCTCTTTGAACATGCACCTATTAGTGATTAATTAACAGTAAATCTCTAACAGATTTTTTTACCTGAATTAAACAACACTTAGCTACCCTTCTTCTCATTATTATTATTTTGAATTATTATTACGTTTATCTATAATTTTTTTTATTAAAAAAAATTACCATTTCGCCTCGGATGTCTAGAACACATTTACAACAAAAGTAGTTAAATAATAATATTTGACCCTTTAGTCCTTTACATTTAACGAGTTTTCCAGCATTAATTGAGCTTTTTGGTGTTGCAGGTCTTTAGACAATCCTATACAGCGCATTATACTATCTATGACGTAAATAAAGAGTAAGTATTAATTGCACAAATAAATCTATCAACTAAGCGGTAGGTACACAGAACATAACATTTTCATACCTTATAAGCACGGATTACTCGTATTGTTATACTGCCTGAAAAGTGAGTAGGTACTTGTTACGTAATTTGGTACTTACTTATATGTACATACTCCATGACACTCCAGGCAAAATTTATATTCGGAAACCATACAGGGCGTTCCTTAATGTCCTGTTATCAGAGAAATATTCCTCAGTTTATGAAGAATAATTCGTGTAAAGATGCGTTTGCAGAGGTTTAAATTTCTTGTTATGGGGTGTTGAATTTATTCAGGGCCAATTTGCCACCCCCAAATTTTCCTCTGGTACCCCACTGACCACGCACAAAAAAAATTCTCTCGGCGTTGTCTTACACCAAACCGTTATCGAGTTATTTGTAAGAATGTGCATAAAAATATTTCACTTTCAGCTGCAATTCAGTGTTAACAGTAACTGCTATTTAGTGGAACTTTTTAAATGCATAGTGTTGATGTACAATTTAAATTTTCGATTTTTGTTGACCTTTTTGGGACAAATCCCAAGTGGTGATTTGCTAATATCTTATTGTTTCACGTGTAGTTTAAAACTGTGCGATATATGGCCTTTTCACAAACTTTAGAAAATGGTAGCAATAGAAATATTGACCTATAATTCTAATGAATGTTATCCTTTTTATCTGATACTACTTTGCTATCATCTGGAATAACTTCGGAGGTGTAACACTCATTTTGTAAATCATGGGTAAATGGTAAAATGTACTGAATAAAGCATTTCCGAGAATTTTCCTCCCAAGAGGACCCTGTCGTTCATGTTAAAAATATTCTTCCAATTTATTTTCGAGTTTGAAAAAGTTGATTTTTTCCCGACAGGCGTTCCCGAGATATGAACTAAGTTTAATACTGGTTTTCCTCATTTTGAAAGTGTCTCAAAATTAAGATTTTTCAAACTACATTTTTGGCCATATCGTTTTTTTAGCCAGTAATATTTCATATTTCTAATTGTTTCTGATGGTCCGCAATCGGTTTTCCTCTCTATTGGAACAGACCACTAGTGCATTCGGGCCTATTACTATCTCTATTCCTCAGGCTTCTTTTGCGTTTAGGAAATTTTGCATTCAAACCAATTTAACCAAACTTGCACCGGTTGTAGCTAAATTCACGATGTTTGGCACATCAAAGAGCTTTTTGACTGACAACAAAACCTTTATTTCTTACGTCTTAACTAAATTTTCCAGCTTCTTTGTAGTGAGTTCGTCTTGTGTTCTGATGTATATTTTGAAAATTCGTGTTAAAATTATTATATTTCGATAATGGTATTAACATCAAAATAAAAGCGAGAATTTTCTCATTTCAACTCGTACGTACAGAAATCTAAATTAACAAGTTTCCCCAGAGCACATACATGTATGTAAGTATCCAGTTGAGCCACGCTATCCAATGAAAACTTTCCTATCAAATACATTTTCGGAATAGAAAATTTGCTACATATATTTCGAAACACAATACGAATATAATACGTCCGTGAGACTCTTTGTTTTCCTCCCATTCCAACTGTGTTAAAAGCGTTATCTCTCGAACGTAGAATACCAAAAGATAAAATATTGTATGTTACATTTGGATTTCTATAGGCAAAGCATGTATTTGATATTTCGCAGTAATAGAACTTTTCATATAATACAACAAATGTTCATGATAATAATCAAAAACATCAACATATGTAACTCGATTTTGAAGTTTATGGATTAGTTTCTGGAGTTGGAGCAGTTGAATTGCTTGGTTGAACTTTCAGTTGAAGATCTCGAGGAACTAGAATCTACACGTAGCCATTAAAATTCAAATGTATTCAGATTATATTTCATATAATTTCATATCTACAGCTTAGTTCAGGTTGGTTTAGGTTAGTTTAATTCCTCCACATTAACACCAAACATGCAACGAAGTTTCACCAAACATTTTAATATTAACTAAATTTAATGAACCCTGTTGTTAAACTTTAAATCCCTTTTAAAAAGAACCTAGGAGGGTTATTTTGTCAATGTTTGTTCTGGGATGCGTTGCGAAGTCGTTAATGTCTATTTTTCTGGCGTTTAATTGCTCTCAGCTATTTAGGAAAAAATCAAGTCTGAGACATATTTGGAGCGAAATTCAACCACCCTCATAAATCAGATTTCTTAAGTCAGGAACATAATATCCAACATCTAAAAATAGGAGTGAATATCTCGTAATTCTGCCCTCTTTCAATATTCGATTGCAAATCCCTCGGAGCGCAACCAGAGAAATTGGACTTTATAGCGGTGGGAATAGCGTCTCGTTTCAGGAGACTTGATAACCTATATTAGAGGTCGTTCCTTTTTATACCTAATATCAGAAATTACCGCTAGGTATCGACTTTACCGGTTTTTATAGAATACGACTTTAAAACTTTGCAGCAGTTTATTTTCAAAAAATCTTGTTCCCGGTTGTCGTCCTCTTGTAAATATACCACTCACAGAATTAGAAGACATGGCGCAATCTTCAGTCATTTTTGAAATTCTAAAAACACGTCTCTTCATGATGAATCGGAATCACTGACGAACACTCGCTTTCAAAAAAGATCTTAATGCCACACAGGGCGAAGCAAATTGCCCTGCAAAATTGTATATTTCCAACCCACTGCTTTTGGTAGCTTCGGCTACTTTCGAACTCTTTTAGTAACCTCAGGTGGTCGCCTTGCTTGAAATCTCAAGATATCTATTGTACATTTTCGTTTTTTTAATCAAATTACGGGGTATTTTCGAAAAGTTGTCACCTGCTTGTAATTAATTTTAAAAATCAAAAAACCCTCGTACAACCACAAACGACTGAAAAAAGTGTCATTTCGGCTATTTTTGTGAAAAGTTTATTTCGAATAAAGCATCCCACTCCCGCATTTATCTGATTCGGCCATTTTCCTTTGAAAAGGCCTTTTTGCCTCTTCCGCTTTTTATGACGCGAAACTTTCTAAAGAAGTTTTTATGCAAATAATAATCGCTGCATTTTCCCCTTTTTATTCTCCTTCAGAGACAAATACTTTCAAATCGACCCTGCGGTGATGACTGCTGAAAGAAATTTATATCGAGTGAAAGTCTCCCGGGTGTGAGCGAGCTCGAATTGGAAATTTCCGTTATAGGGTGTTATAGGGCCATATTGAAAATTACAAAATTTATTTGACACATAATCAGAGTGATCTACCTCACGAACTGGAGAAGTTATGTTTCCCTAATGCCACCGGTGTGAGGTTTCAGAAGTGGGATATCGCCTTCAAAATCTAATTAATTTTCTTCAGGAGCAGAATCGTAAAATTAAATATCTAGGTTAACCGTATGCGCTCCCTGAAAATTTCCCTTGTCTTGGCACGCGACATAACATCCGCCGCCATTAATTTCTTGAAAGATAGTGATTGCTGTAGAAAGACCTTTAATTTAAACGCTACCCCTAGAATAAATAACGACCCGCGATAGGCAATTAGTTTTCATTTGAAAATTTAAATTTGCTGCATTTCTAGCTATTCTTTTCAGTCGAATGTCATGCGAAATGGGCTATTCCTTTGAGGAAATTTGCACGCAACATTTTGACCTGACCCTGCTAGATTGGGAAAGTAGAGAGGTGCGGTTCAGTCAGTTCACAGAGCTAGAGAATAGAAAATGAGAATAAAAAAGAGGCGGTACGCACAAGAGTGCCTTTGCCATGTACGTGTTTTGGGGTGTAACTCTTGGACCTCGTTGGATATCAAGGTTTGTTGTCCCAAGTACTCCGTTCGGGACGCGTGAAACCTGCACATTCCATAGCAACATTTGTACACATAATACGTTGCTCTAATGGGCGGTACTTTGTGCGACATTCGCTTAAATTCAATTAAGTTGAACCGTTATCCCGGTCAGTTCAAAGAATCAAATTTTTTTGACTCTAAAAATTTCCAGATGATCATTACACACAGTTAAAAAAATAATAATTAACTCGAATTATCAAATCAACACTAATTCGATCAACAGGGAGTGCTGATCGAATTAAGATTTTTTAAACTAAGATTAAGACATTTACTTGCAGTCATCATATACCCGTTCGACTAGAATCTTCTCCGAAGGCCCAACCGGAACGTCTTCAGTATGTCAACTGGCTGGGTGACACTACGTCACTACTGATAATCTTCAACAACGATATCTACTATAGGAGCTCCCCAGAAGATGAGACTGACACTAGGCTTACGTTTACAGGAGAACCTGATGTTGTTTATAACGGGATACCTGATTGGTTGTACCAAGGTATGTCACCTTAAAATCAAATCGGGTAAAAACGGTAACGGCATCATTCACAAAATTAAGAAAGACGAGTAGTCCAGTTCTAATCCACCGCGCGATAAAGCACCAAAACAATTCTCTCCAAACTTGAAATTTGATCACCTCCATCGAATTTTTCAAATTTTGAAACGGCATATTCTTGAACTCCAAATTGTGCAATTTTGCCCCAATTTAACCGACCCTTATCTCTTACGGTTATTGAGATCCTCGTGACGATTGAGACGATCATAAAGATCCTCATGAGGGTAAGCTTCAAAAGCGGACGCCCTGTGTACTTAACCCAATTGGCACATTCCATACCCATACATATTTTCGAAATTCAGGCCCGTGCGACTCCCCGTTATTTATACAAGGGGAGAACATCTTTTTCCATGCCAAACCAAGATTCATATCAACACTCGCCCAATTACGTTTACTTATGAAGTCTTTATTATGCAATTTCAGGCATATTATGAATAATTTGTCGCATGCAGACATAAAATACCTGTCTTAAATCTCTCGGCAGCTCTTCAACAGGTGAGTTATGCAGACCCAATTTTCCGCAGCGATGCCTGCCGCTTAAACTGATGCAACACGTTTCCTGTTTCCGATGTCCTGTTCGCGAGTGTCTCCATTACGTCTGCAAAAACTTGTTGAGCTCTTACCACTAAGATGTTAATCAAATTTGATAGAGATTTGCCTGTGAATTTCTCATTCATTAATATTCATTTCCTATCCTTAAATTGTGTTCTTCTTGTGTTGTTATGCGGATTTCTTCGAGTTCTAAGCGGCGCCCGCGATTTGAAATAATCTGTTAGGGCGACCATAAGGTCCTTGATGTGAGAACACGTACCGTGGATGAGAAGTCTTATCATTCCAAAGTCTACAAGTTTTTCGATCTAAACATATTTTTAGAGAATTCTAAGAGAGAATTCCTACATCTTTTTTGGTATTTTTAGGAAATTTCTTTTAACCCGATCTATTTTCAACCCATCAAACCCAAAACCCTATGAAATTTGTACTTAAATTTCACTAACAAATAGCATTTTTTAATTATTATGTTCCAGAGGAAGTTCTCCAGGCGTCTGAAGCCCTCTGGACCTCTTATGATGGCACCCACCTGTTATATGCCACTTTCAACGATAGCGAAGTTGGCATCCTGAATTTCCCCTGGTTTCAAACTGGGACAGTACTGACTACAGGAAAAGCCTCGTTAAGGCCTATGTCTTTTCCCTCTTCCAGAAGCGTTCGATATCCCACAGTAAGCACCATATATCCTAAAATACTGCAAAAATATTAAGTGATTTTTTTTTTACCTTCAGCCAGGAACTCCTATTCCGCAAGTCCAACTGTGGGTTTTAGATATGGCCAATGTGTCCGAATTGGAATACCATCAAGTCGTACCACCCAAAGCATTCGAGGGACAGTAAGTATTCTTTGTAATGATCCACATTAACAGCTCGATAAATAATTATTTTGGATTCACTGATTTTGCTGTTTAATTTCAACGAGTAATCGGGACCCGATAAGGGAGTTAATGTCCCTTTAAATGGCTGTCTGGAGGCGACCATAAATAACTTTCTTGGGGCGGGGAAAAATAGATGCTCAGACGTAGAAAACCAGTCATGCAATAAATATAGAGACAAATTAATGTTTGTTCATTAACAAAACTGGGGATTTGAATTTTGTAGTAATTGCTTGGGAATAAGCTTAAGGAACTGGATGGTATTATGTACCCGAATGTCGTTTAAGTAGACAATGAATAATAGGAAGAACATCTGCACGAGCCATTACTAACATTCATAATCATTCAATTATTCCTCTATGACCCAATTAAGCTCCCATTAACTGATATCAAGTGCCTCTGGTTGCCATGTTGTTTTAACAATTAAATATACGTCTACAACATAATTTGCCTCTTTACGAAGATAATCAAACATTACGCGAATGATATCACAATTACCATCTCTATCTCACTGTCGAAGGAGATTAATATTATTAGTTGAGCTATCAGCGCTACTTTATGACTATTGCCATTTTCATTACGCATTAGACAAACTAATTACATAAAAACATGTCATTCCTACATTGCCTTTCTTCCTTGATATTTAGGTTAGTTCAGGTCATTTAGTTGCGAAATCCCGAGATTGAAAGTGAAAATCATATAAAATATACAATTTATATTAAGTGTAAATTGAATAAGCACCCGCTTCGTGTCGTTCGTTCACATGCAATCAGCGTGCGGCAAAGGATCACTTTTCGCACGTGTTAAGTATAATATATTTCTTACTAGCGCATGCTTTATTGCCTTCTGTAAGTTTAATTAAGTGTTTGAGTTAGGTAGAAACAAGTACACGGGCGATAATACTCGTAATATATTATAATACAGGTGTGTAAAGAGACCTTTGAAGTACGCGTGAGATGTTGCAAAACACGACATGCAGCGAAGTGTTTTATAAGGCGATAGGGCTTTAAAGGCTCTTAGACACGAACGTTATATAATATTTTTCATTGCAAGTGCATCATTATTACAACTGATTAACTCTTTTAGGCGTCAAGAAGTCTTGTGCGTTTGTCAAAGAGTTTAGACATGCCAGAACTGAATTGTTAATAATATTTTTCCCCAGTAACCGGTCATGCATGGAACACCCATTATGATGTATGCGGAATCGACATTTTTTACCGCAAGCATGTCATTGCCTAGGGCTTGGCATTTCCCACAAAGTTTTTTATTACATGATATTATACGAATGATTGCATCAAAGGGATTTTTACCCCCTTTGGGAATAAATGATCCACTTTAATCCCTCGTAGGAGGGAGAGAAGTCGCTACCTCAGTCTGCCAAGGGTGAAATCAGCGTTTCACATTTTATTTCCTATTTTTTCAGAGATTATTACTTAACATCTGCAGGATGGATCGGTCAGAAGAACTCTCAAGTATCAGTGGTGTGGATAAACAGGGCTCAAAATTTAAGCATCGTTTCCGCTTGCCTGGCTCCGAACTGGACCTGTATTGAGGTTAGTGATCAAAGCCCTCCTGCAACTCCTCCAATCGTTATAAATTAGCTCGCCTAGAAAACCGCGGAATTGTTATGCTTCAGTTGCAGATGGCTCGTGAAACCATACTGTCTATTTGGTCTTTCAGGTAGCATATTGAGTTACATGCATTTCAATTAGATTTTGATGTTTAACGGTCACACTCATTCCGAGGCTCTAGCAGTATTATTTAATCCAGAAACGTGGTAAATAACTCTGCTTCTGCATGTTCACTGCATTGAAAACATGCACAGGTTACACTTGCAGGATAATGTATTAAATTTCTTGAATTTTCATTAAACGTGCAATTTGTACCAGCTGAAGTTGCCAGCCGAACTAGAACACCGAAAGTTCAGAAAATCGTTTTATCGAGGAAATTTGCGTGTGGAAATTAGGATCGGAAGGTACGTGCATGGAAGCAATTCAAACATAAGGGAGTTTTGTTTCAGTTAAGGGAAATGAACTTCAAAAGGGAACTGTACATATTTACCTCTT
This sequence comes from Euwallacea similis, assembly GCF_039881205.1. NCBI lineage: Eukaryota > Metazoa > Arthropoda > Insecta > Coleoptera > Curculionidae > Euwallacea > Euwallacea similis. The sequence continues at coordinate 1,653,287 of NC_089624.1, forward strand.
AATCTACAGTCATAAAACTGTCCATATTTCTCGAACCAAAAATTTTATAATGAGAAACGAATCTAAAAGCGCATGTTGGCGCCAGATATTACAAAATTTGATGAAGTGCTTAATCTTTTATTTACATACTATTTTGGTTGCACATAGCAGGGCTCGTTTAAATAATAATAATAAACTTTCAATAGTGTTTAAATATAATTGTTTTTTTATTTTCATTAATTTTTTGTTGCAAATAAAATAGTATACGCACCATGGTGGAAATTATTCTTGTCTGGGACCTTATGTAAGGCATATTTGCGCCAATGGTCAACATGTGACTTGTAGAATTTTTACCTTTGGAGTCTTTCCCTGTTAATAAATATTTGTTCTGTAATTGATATAGAGGAATCAAATAGACTGCTTAAAATATGTAGTTTCCCTTTACTTTTAGAATCGTATCGTGTTTGAAGAAATTCCCTATGAAATGCATAATTAGCAGAGACCTCTGAAAATAGCTTTAGAAGAATATTTTAAGCGCGATAGCAAATATGATAATATAGATCTAGGCAAATTATTTATATCCACATAAATCTAGATCCACGGACTCCTTAAATACTTCCTACATCTTTAAAATAATTTCTGACAAAACTGCTTTTCTTGCCTCGCCGTTAATGATTTATGGCATACTTGGCCTTATTTTGTACTTGAGAAATTAAGGTCAAGACATTAGGAGTAGAGGTTCTAAATGTAGATTACGGTGATGTTATCTCTATGTAATTATTATGCTTCTAATTTTGGCTAAGAAAGTATTAAATCTATCGGATTTGGAAGGTATAATAATGGTCTTTAAGGCCAAGACAAATTTGGAACATCTCCATAATTAACAGCGACGTTTTGACTGATGATTACCCTTGACTGTAAGTATCTTCACATGCACTTTTAGCAGGACAGTGAAAAATCAGCCTTTAGTTATGAATATACTATGGCATAGAGAAAAATCGTTTACTTATACCATTATTGTAGTCTTCTAGGGTTTTCCTTTAGGACAGTATTTGTATACACTATCGCCCTTAACCTGCTATTATTATACATAGTAGTTATTGCAAATAACGGTAATTTTCTCAATCATTAGGTTGTTGAGACAAATTATCGTTAAACATTGATACCATTTAAAATCCGGATTATCTTAAGAGGGAGAAATAAAAATCGCGTGTCTGCGAGCTACTAACCCACGTACGAGTGCGATTATCACACATGGCTAGGAAACACATACAAACGAGGTTACGAAGTAGGCACGCAAACTAATTATTACTTTCAGTCCCAGTTGTAAATACTCTTTGTCATTTAACTTATTTTGCACTTCAAAACTCATATGCGACCACAATTCTTAATCAAGATTACTACCTCATGGAATATATTAAGCTCTTGAGCTGAAATATTACTATTAACTTCCAGAGTCACACGGAGCGAGCCCTGGAGAGAGCATGGCTGGAGGCACAAGAACATCCCATATTTTCTCCTGATGGTGATAGCTTTTTAATGCTAGCTCACGTTCAAGAAGGGAGCAGAGAAACCTACACCCATATTAAACACATAACAGTGACTCAGCAACATATCGCTGTGCTCAGCCACGGACCGCATGAAGTTAGTAAAATTTTGGCCTGGGATACCACAAGTCATCTAATGTAAGTGGGCTTTATCGTTTAGTAATTTTGGATATTTGGTTTCACCGGAATATAATGAAGATATTGATTACGAGTTTAATCGAAAATTAATTGCAAGATGGTAGGGCAGTGAAAATAGTTTTGAATTAATATCAGAGCGATCACGGCTAGGAATTTTATAATACAGGAATTGCTAAAACTCCAACCGCTACTTGCAACCCTTCTTAAGTCTCATCTAAGTTTATTCAAGAGCACTTGCCTCAATTAAGGATATTAATAGTCTTAGATAATTAACATCTGGTTTTGCAACTATTTATTAAATAATGGTATTTCAAGTTAGTATAATTTAAACATTATTTTCGCCAATGTAACAAGAAATCGATGTGTTGTGGTAAGAGTCGACGAGGTAATTTGCCGCCCCAAAAATATATTTTCCAAGTTAAGTTAAAAGATTTTTCCCTTTCCATGTACCGAAGCTTCCTGCTATTCATTCATCTCGCTTAGGAGTTACTGATAATTAAAATGTCACTAATTTATCTAAACATGCAAAAATTAAATAAATTTTAGTCATAAACTTAGTCACAAAAGTAAATATTGAAAATATCGACCAGCAACATCCATGAACAAAGGTGGGGTGTTTCAGGTAAAATAATTATTAATGGGAGTGCGCCCATTGTCATGTGTCCCATACCTCACAAATGTTTCCTCCAATTTTAATATATTCCGATATTTTTATAAGAAAGATTTATCTAAAATAATTTATGAAGAGACTAGCTTAGTACTTAGTGGTTCAGTCTCATTTTCTGACAATATTTGGTTACATCGTTACTAAATTGGTCTGTAATTCGCCACTATCTTGAACGTTCCCGTATATGCATTCTCATCAAACTAATGATATTTTAGATGGTATTTAGCTACAGAACAACATAAACCTGGTCAAAAACACCTGTACGTTTCTCAAGACCCCACGACTGATGATCCTCGTCGTTTGGAATCATCCTGTATCACGTGTGATCTAGGAGACGTGCTATGGAGCAGTAGATATCTTTATGGAAATTGTAGTCATTTTAATGCTGTGGTAAGTTTACTGTATCCTAAATTGAGATCTCAATAATGAAATATTCATATTTTACCAGAGCTTCAAATATCTGATTTGCAGAAGCAGAATAATATAAAACGTAATATCAATAAATTTGAGCAAATCCCTAAAATACCCTTAATTCCTGCTCATGAGATTTTATTAATCTCTCGATACTAATTTAAATCCGAGCATATGTTCTAAGGGTTATTTGTGCTGAGAACTTAGTTCATTTTATTTAAATATCTCGGATAGTTTCTTACTTGCAAATAACGGCATTCGGTAGGGTCCAACAGAGTGAAAATTTGAAATAGTTCGTATTTTATTCACTAATGAAAATGTCCCTTTCTTAATGTACCCTAATTCCCTCCCTCTGAAATATCACAGCACAATCAAGTTATTAAAACGCCCGTATTGTGCGAACAGCATCAAATACTAACAAAAGAGTTTTATGTAGAACAAGTGCTGCAAAAGAATTGGTTTACTTTGTTCAAATTTCTGTCTCAATATCCAATTGAAAACGATCAAGGATTGGTGGAATGAAACTCATTTAAACTTTGTAACGAGAAGTAACTAAGACGAAACAGGGTCGATCTAGAACAGATGCCGACTTGAGGAATTGAAACCCGTCTAGAATTTAAGGTATTAGGAACGACACTTTGCTAGTTTTCGAAATTTGACCTGAAACTTTGAAAACGTTAAATTGGGTCAACTTTAGAAACTACGGTTTTGCAAATTGTTGCACTGCACTTGGTTACATGGAACTGGGAAATTGCTTAATATGCCAATTCATGAATGAATAAGCATTGAAAATGGCATTAATGTGATTTGATTAATTTTAAATTTGTATTGCCTCATTTCAATTTGAACAATTAAAGTGAGAATTTTCTGGTGACTAAAGAGATTTCGTTTCCTAACTAGTTACATAAAAAAATTCGGCATCTTCATTTCAAAACTCAGCTTGAATAGGGTCAAATGTATGCCATTTTCTAAAGAAGTTTTTATCATACTGATTAGAAAATATGATTTTACATATCTCGGAACAAATTGCAGGCTCTTACGCCCGTTGTCCCGTAAAATCCAATTTGTTACCAAAAGTGATGCACTTCCAAATTAGTCACATAAGTAATTACAGAATAGCCCGTTTGGAAGCGAAAACCCTCTAGTCCCATCTCATATTCACCTCTCATTCCCTTCTAGATCAGTCCACAAAATGGTACGTACCACGCACCATTTTATGTCCTCCAATGTGAAGGACCGGGTCTTCCACTAGCTGGTATACACAATTCAACCAGTCATAAACTCTTGAAGATATTATATGACACTAGGATCACCCAAGGGGCACTTTTGCAGGATCTTGCAATGCCTAAGAAGAGGTCCTTTGAGGTATCTATAAAAAATCTTATTCAACCCGTGTCATGCTCTTTTTATAATTTTCTTAGATTCCACTACCACAAGGCAATTTAGCTCAGGTGCAGTTACTATTGCCCCCCTCGTGGAGGGAAGAATTGCGAGATGCAGCATATCCTGTAGTTGTCGAAGTGTAAGTTAATGATCATGTTCGTAACGATCATGATCAAGTTAAGTGTCAAATAGCAAGCCTCATCATGTCTGAAAATTACAGAAATGGTAGGCCAGGTAGCAAAGCAGTAACCGAGGAATTCCTAGTAGATTGGGCCACTTTTATGTCGAGCCATTGTGATGTAGTTTATGTTAAGTTAGACGTAAGGGGGTCCAGGGGACAGACAAATAGAGCCTTATATCACCAGCTTGGTGGCGTGGAGGTAAAAAATCTGATAAAAGGAATTTGTAGTCGTTAACGTGTTTGGGAACCTAGGTGGAAGATCAACTCTCAGTAATAGATTACCTTTTGAATAAAGACCACAAGTACCATAAATACTTAGACCAATCGAGGATAGGGATATGGGGATGGGGATATGGTGGCTACGTCACGACAATGGTTTTGGGCATGGGCAATCAGCAGAAGGTTTTCAAATGCGGCGTTGCAGTGAACCCCATAACTGACTGGCTGTATTACAGTATGCATTCAAAAAATCGTTTTTCGGAGAAATGTAATTAAAAAAATTTGCAGATTCCGCTTTCACGGAAAAAATCCTCGGCTTCCCCGCAGAAAACTACAAAGGTTACGTTGAAGCGGATGCTACTCAGACGGCGAAAAATATACCTCGAAAAGCTTTCTTCCTTCTTCATGGAATGGCCGATCTTACTGCCCCTTATCAACACAGCATTCTGCTTTCTAGGGCTCTAGCGGAAAATGGGGTATTGTTTAAATATCAGGTAATATTACCACACAGCCACAAGTACCAATTTTATGTCTTTTAATTTCACAGAGTTACCCCGATGAAGGTCACGAATTATCCGGAGTACTAGAACACGTCTACAGTTCGATGCAAAACTTCTTCGAAGAGTGCCTTAAGCTCGATACTGAAGAGCGCGAACCTCTCGAAACTGAGGACACCTGAAATTGGCTGAAACACCTTTTGCCCTATCACAGTCACGTGACGGCTTTTAGGAGACTTTTCAATAGGAGTGAAGGGATTTAATGCTCTAAAAGCCGAGTGCTTTTAGGGTGCACTAAAGACTGCGAGAGGTAGTGAAGTTGGTTCATGAAGTTGATTCATGAAGGAGGTATTAGGCTAATCCGTTAATTGGCATTGAGTATTTTTTAGAGGAGTATTTATCAGGGATTTCATGTGATTTGGAGTAAATTTTTCTGTATATTTTTCTAATTAGGTACACGGAAACATAATTTTTTGATGAGAAACGAGATCGAAAATGAGTCATTGTTCCTTAACCATTCCCATATCCATTTTCTGCAGCCTTTCAGTTATCAATAGGCCTGCAAGGAGTCTCTAAAATAAAACTTTTTATAATGATAACTTGAGATTGACTGTCTTCCTGGGCAATACCGATCAAGACCAGATTGCTGCCAGCGGTGAGTATGTTTTTCACTTTCATAACTGAAACCAATGATTCAATTTATTTGAAACACAACACATTATTTCATTAATTTTGTTTTAATTTATTTTATTAATTTCTCAACTTCGGGTTCTATTTCAAACCATCTTCCCGGCTTTATTCCAAATCACATTTAAACTAAGACCAACGCAAAGATCAAACAAGTCTTGCATTACAGCTACAAGCAAGTTACTGTTAAAGTGTTCTCGAAAATCAAACCAACAAAGTTAGCATTGTTTTGCTAAAGATAAGCCTGACGATTTCTATAAAAGTTGTAGAAGCATTATTGTACCTGTAGTAGGTCTAGAGAAGTACTCACAGTGGTTATAGTGAATGTGATAAAGCATAGAAAGGACAATATACTATTAGAGTTCAAATTGGAAAGGCTCGTTAGAAATCGTAGAACTTCACTCCACTCTAAAGGAATATTAGAAGAAATCCCCAACCACGGTTTTCTATAGGACTGCTTGAAATATAGTTTAACGTGTAACTTAATTTCTTCCACTTACTCGTAGATAGCTAATTAGTATCTAACTTAATGTACTTAGATAAACCTCAAATCCCCAACCAGCCACTTCTATCACCGAAGAATCTCTAGGAACAAATCGGACTTCTAAAGATTATTTCTACGTATAGTTATAGAAGTGAATAGACAAGAAATACAAGGTATTTATAATTACTATGGTAATATAGATGGTTTATTTTGTATATTCTCATTAAAACGTTTCAATAGTGTATAAAAGTAGTTGTAGAATGCGTGTAAAAACTTTGTATTTCTACGACTCGTTTTGTAATATAATGAAATAGATAGATATATTAATTGTTACATCTTTTAAATATTTGTTAAGTCGTATTACTGAAGTTAGAAAAGCAACAGTCAATTATGTATTATTCCAGTAATGTTTGTGAGATTATAAAGGAGCAAGTTTTTCTCTGATGTTTGTTATGGGCATGATAATCTTGAATGAAGTAGATAGGTAGGGATGGTATGAGTTTAAAACACTGATGAAAAAAAGAGGAAATTTTGCTCATCATAATTATTTGGAGCTTATACAAATTCAAAAAAAGGGTTGTGAAAATAAACTTTTTTTAGCGTGAAAGTGTTAGCTTTTGCGCTCATTCCCTCTCGTAAATACACGGTGACCACAAAAATAGCATTTTATTTTTATGACTTTGTATAGGTGATAGGTACTAATGTCTTGTCGAATATGCACAGTTCATCACCAGTTTGTTTATTTCTGCTTTAAGTATACTAATTTTTGTCAGTTATTTTTATGGTCACCCAGTGTATGTAGTATAATTTAGTATTTGACAATCTGCATGAATTTCTTAAATCAAATTTCCTAATACCCTACTTCCGTCTAGAGACCAAGACCATCCACACATAGATTTGAAATATATATATGGCGAAGAAGGTAAGGTGCAGAATTAGGAAGTGAAATATTGAGTGATTTATAGGTGGTTTCAGGGTGTCGTATCACATTTCGATATCTCTTACAGACTCGCCGATGAGTGGTAAGAAAAGCTTGAAATTCAAAGAGTGTCTAGTTTTAAAAAGAAGTCAAATGCACATCCGCCAATGGGAAAGTTCGTTCGTATATCAGCCTCTTTACACCCACACGACGGCAAAAATTTATATTTTATTTCAATTAATTTGAAATTAAAACCCATAAAAATAAGAAATATGCGACATACTAGTGTCACTATCTCAAAAACTGCGGATTTTTTTCTGCCTTTTGGGCAACTCTAGAAATTTAAACGGTGTGCACTTAGTGTGTACTTTAAGTTAATATTCATCACCAAGTTACAGTCGATCATCTCGCAAGCAAGTCACCTATAATTGATCATAGCGAATTGGGTATAAATAGCTATGCACAGCCGTCTCTTTTCGATTGATCAATACACCCCCAGGGGAATGGCCCCCGAGAAGGGGATAATCATCCTATCCCTCGAAACATTGTCTCTTCTACTGTTGCCCAATTACTTCAATATAGGAAGATCATTGGATAAGATGTGCCTTTTATTAGAATTTACCCCCTTATCCTTGTCACAATAGTGGTAATAGGAATTGATTAGCATCACCAATAAAAAGCCAATTGATAGTGTACTGTGAAAATATCTTTAGATCGCCACCCTGTATACTACGCACATTCTGTATGAAAGTATTTATGACACATAGATGTACCTGTAAGTGACGAAAACCACACAGTGATATATTGACTAGCAAAAGAGCTATGCATCCAGCGCCCGCCCTTCGATTACCCTGTATATTAAAGCCAGGTTCAGGGAAGAAGGCTTTGCCAAATCAGTTAACTGTACAAATTGACAATCACATAATCAGTCCTGAAATATTTTATATGAGGTTGTAACTGTTTGGAGTTAATGATATCAAAAATTAATTTTTCTTTTGTCTCAAATCAAGCAGAACAATGAGGCTGCCTGGAGATAAAGTGAGGTAATCTTTAATCTTAAATTTTTCAACATTTTGCGAAAAAAATTATGGAAATCTTGGTATCAAAATGCAGCAATCGAAAAACTATCCTGAACCAATAACATTAAAAGAAAATAAGATGTACATGGATTGACGAATTTTAGTTACGCATTAGTGGTCTTAGTGTGAATGGTCTTTGATCCACCCTTAGTTCTTCTATAACTAATGAAAATGATTATCAAATACTAAAACTATGTTCCTCTCCTTTAGTTTTATTTCAATCTCTACATAGCTATGCTGTAATCGCAGATCAGACAATCTGAACATAAACTATAAATATCGACATTTCGACATATAATTATTGAAAACTTCTCGCAATTTACTCGTTCAAACCATAAAAGTTATTTAATTTTAATAAACTTCAAAAGATCCAACTAACGAAGACAGGAAGTTTTCAATAATTCAGAAATTCCGTAGGAACTAAGAAACAAGGCTTTTCTACTATCTAAGGATTATTTCTAAAATATCTAATAACTGATTTTCACACTGTAAGCTGTTGACCTCACAATAAAATATGTTACCTTCTACGAATAAAAATAACTTTCGTGAGAGCAAGTCTTCCTAAATTTGTATAAATTATGTGTGTGTTTCAATAGGTATGCAATTTGTATTTCAATCAAAAAACGTTATTATTTTTGTGAGAATTTTAGTCAGCTTATGTTAGTTTTATTTCCGTTATTTGCCTACATGTTGAAGATATTCAAATGTACCATATGATTATTAAATCAAAACAATCTAAAATATTTTCAATCCTCTCAAAATTCTCGTTTTTCTCAAAATATTATTAACTGTTGTACGTCATCCGTGGTAAGTAATAATAAAATACAAAACACCAACTAAGGATAAACATTAATTTTTAAGATTGCAGCTACGTTAGAAATCAAATGTTAAACGTTTTCGTTTTTGTAATATCTATTAAATTATGGAAATAAATGATTAAAGTTTACTGCTAATTCTAATTATTCACTTTAGGCTCTTACTTCTAGGGAGATACGAACAATTATAATGAAAATAATTTCACATTGTTTCCGAGGTTAAAATTTGTTTGGAAAATCTGAAATCTGAAGATCTGTGCAATTAGCTGAAATATCATAACAACGCCCTTAGGCAGTCTAAGCTTAAACGATGGGGGATAAAACCCCCATCGTCTAAGGGAGGATAGTACAGTGTAGAATGCTACATGTATGGAAGAGGTGGTATGGAGCAGTAAAATTTTAATATGAGTGAAGACATACAAATCTCGAGAAAAACCATGAAAAACAGAAAAAAACTTTATTTCTTTCTTGTAACAATAGAAATATTCTCAACTTAAATCAATATTTAATTTTGTTTGCTTTACAAATGGCAAACAGAAAGGTTTTCATCCTCTTTCATAGCAATGCACTCAATCATACTCCTATCTTCCTCATTCAAATCAGCCTTCGAAAGATCATAGAAACCGTACTCACTACCGCCAATGTCTTCATCAAGAAACTCTGAGGGTATATCCAAAATAGACAACCTCTCTCTGCTACACCTTGTGAGATTTGAGGTGCCTTTTACATTTCTCACACTCTCGCTGCTTCTGGGCATGGGAAAAGTTAACAGTGATGATGATAAGTATTTTTGCAATTTGGCTTTGAAGTTGTTGAATTTGTAAATAAGCCTCATTGAAGTGGATCTAGAAAGCCTGGAGGTTACTGCCAAGGACGAGGTGCTGTGAGAATTTTTTGAGAAATCGATGATTGGAAATGTTTCTCTTTCAGGGAAAGTTTCAACGTAAATGGTTGAATTATCTGGTGGTGCTTTTTGAAGTTGATGAGGTCGGCTCAAATCCATTCTGCTCGAGTTGTATTGGGAATATCCGTTAAAATATTTCGGGGCCTTCCCGGGCTTCGATGTAATTCTCTTCGATCTACTTGCGAAACTATTCGATCTCTTCTCGCACCTCTTTTTCTGCCCTTTTTTAACTCCCTTATTTGAGTTGTTCCGGAAAATGGGTAATTTAGGCGCCTGCAAATGTGTTTGATACTTGAATATAAAGCTCGGAAGTGTTTTATTTTTAATGCTACATACCCCTCTATGCATTTTTAAGGAACAATTTTCACGGGGCTGACAATGATACAATCAGCCCCAGTTTATTGACAATACAAGATTGCTTGACGGATTGTCAAATTTAATTTGCTTGGAATACCATTGTTGTTAAGTCATGCTATCATGAATGCAAAGGTAAATATGCTAAAATATAAAAGATCTCCAAGACCGACGCGAAAGTTGCCCATAAAGTTGCTTACATTCTGACAGATCTAGACCTCCAGACTTAAACGAGTTCTATAGGAGATTCCTAGTTCCAAATTTTCTATAGCAAATCAGCCCCAAAATATGTCGAATGGTGAAAACGAAATTTTTTATTAATTGCAATGTGTTTACTAACCTTAACGAACTTGAACTAAAGAAACATTTAAAAAAGAAATTATTTATGATGATTAAATAAATTCAACTCATTATTCTCCAACGCAGACACCAGTGAGAAGAAATAAAAAATGATTTTCCACAATCAATAGACTAAATAAAAAAAAACTCGATTATCCAAAATGAATTTAAATAAAGTTGCTGGAAAGGAACTTCACACTTAAATACTGATGACTGAGATATGTTTGAGTTTTCATTAGCCCTTCAATCCCCATTTTTACATTGTTTTTCAATAACGTCTTCAATTCCTCATTAATGCCAGGGTTTTCCTGGACACATTGCCATTCAAGCATGTCATTAATTTTCTTCACATCCCTATGGGTTAAATGTGTAGTGTCTCCCTCAAATTTTTGAATGTCAGAAGGAAACACCCCTAGCCATTTGGCTTTAGGGATGGCTAGATGCTGGGAAATGTGTGCGCTAGCCTGAAATATTCATCGTTCAACATACACTCAGTTGGATAATTAATTGCTTCCTAGCTGATTAAAACCAATAACAAAAAAGGAAAGTCCAAAATGTGTGACTAAGTTTCAGAGTGACTAAAATAAGACACTCTGAGAGTCTTTTCGAATTTCTATTTGAGCAGTTCCATATTCTCATGACGTCAAAATGGCACATTTTGACGAAATTATAATATTTACAATAATGATTAAAGTTCTTGTTAGTTTTGACGTCATTCAAATGCGGAATTGTCTTGTTCAAATTTGGATAATAAATGGTCTGGAAGTTTCTAATTTTGTAAACTCAAAATGAACTCACAATTGAGCCAAACCGATAATTCAGCATTACAGCTATACCATCTGGATCAGCATCAACAAGGATGAAGACTGGAACTGAAATTAGCATCCACAATTTCTTTAGGAAAAGCTGAGTGATATTGTCTGGAAAACCTTTGCCCTACATCGGGTAAGAAATTGTTTAGGAATTTTTTAGTTTTTACAGCTAATATGGCTCACTGTGATCAAAACGAATGGTCGCGGTAACCTGTTTGGTAAGTCTTCTTCCAATAATTTATGAAATATTGACTCCTTCTCTACAACCATAATAAAATATGCGTTTGATTGTACCTCGCATATGTCGCATATATTTATAGGTATTGAAGTACCTGAAAATACAAGCAATAATAACAATGAGTTTTCAATGAGTCCTGAAAAAGTGGGTACACTTAATTTTTACAATGATTATGTTTTTCTTAATAGAGAGTGAAAAAAATCTTTCAAATAACGTATGGCAAGTCCATGCTAACAATTTATGAATTTAGGAATTGTATTTGTTCTTGGAAGAGGGTTGATGATACTTTGCAGAATGCCATTTTGAAGTCTAAAATTGGCATAATTTATTTTTTTATCCGTATTAATTAAGATACTGAATTTCTTCCATTTGGCTGAACCGTACTCTATGAAAATTCGATGAATTTCATGTCGTGCATACCCGGTACACTGCAATCTATAGATTCGCCATTTGTCAGTATTATCTTAATGTCACCATAGACCAGGCCTTTCTGGGTGGTTAAGTTGAGGGCCCAAGGGCCAACTCCCAACATCCTACATATGGTTCTGATGACTCGATCTGTGATGCCTTGAGTTGTTACCATTGGCTTAAGCATGTAATAAATTTCCCTTAAAATAATCGTTATCTCAAGAATTAATAGGAAATTCATAAACATCCCCAAACTTTCACTTACACTCACTCAATCCCACATTTAACTCATTCTAATCCAATTTGACAAACATATCTAAAAATATGCCTTTATAAGTAAGGGCGAGAGCTTAATTAAAGTTAGTGGAAATATAATATGAGTATAAGCGAATGTTGGTGGTCGTTTCTGAATTCCACATTACCTATACGCAACAAATTTACCTATCTAACCCAATTTGTATCTTTATTAATAAAAAAGTAAATAATAAATTAGGGTAGATAGTCACCACCCTGTACCATTACTACCTACATAATAAAAACCCACCTTTTTGTTACTTTTGTTCTAGTTTCTAACAGAATCCTTATCTTGTTCAGTATAAACAGAACCAAATTAAATCGTGGCCTTATTATCGAGCTGGTTTTAAATTTGGCAAATTTTTTCTGATAGTGAATATGTTCTTTCATTTGATACCTATAATTAATAATAATATCCTATTACATTATATGAACACATCGTACATAGTATCTCTAAAAGTTCTTTACAACGCTCTGCCATCTAATGACTGGGAACACATTTTCAATGAATACCGTCAAATTAGCCCCGAAATATGCCAAAAGATGCGAAAGCCTTTCGAAAAAATCTTGCTTTACTTTAGGAATATAATGAACAGCATTTTGAACAATTAATTTAAATGTTTTTACGCTTTATGCATCATAATAATGTTTATACAGAAATAAACGATTTACTCGTCAACGGTTGTTTAAAAGTAAGATATTTTGGTATTACCATAAAGCCCTTCAAGAAACCTTTAATTTGATGTATGACTCGACCTTCTCTTGCCATTTAAAATTTTGGAGGTGATTCTTCCATTGCCTAGGATTTGAAGAAAATCACCGTCGATTTATTATAATTAAAAAACTTTCTCCCTCCATATTAAAGTTGACGTGTCCTAGTTTTTTTTACATAACTTTTCATCAACCAAGAAAACAACTTAGTTTCGTTTTAATTGGAGCACCCTGTATACCTTTGTCCCTTTTGTGTTATGATTGTAGAATTTTACGTAGTTTTAGGCTTTGAGGGATATAGAGAGCGGGTAATTCTAAGAAGTAAATTTGGGTTTTCAAACGCGCTTTCTCCAAAGTCGTAAGAAAATGGGGACCGGAACAGTAGCATACCAAATTCAAAATTTGTTGTTTTTTTAAAAATACACCTGCAACATCCTGTAGTATGTAAACGACAGCACTCACCTACCGTCCTTAAATGTGTAATTCGAGGCACTATCTTTAGGTATACAGAAGTAGGGCACACGACCATTTTCAAAATCATCTAAGACATTGAAAATAATCTTATGAATGGAAATTAACAATTCCGTGGTATCAACATCTTCAGGTACGGAATCAGAAAACCTCGAGAACAGCAATTTTCGATTCTTGCAAAGTTTGTCAATTTCATCTCGCAAAATTTTCTGGTATTCAGATAAATTTCCTGTGGTTGACAACACGTCAGATCTTGTTTCGTCTGTAAAAAAGCGAAAATATAACACGGTGTGTCCCATTTTTCACGCCCCAGGTTTCCATTGGATAAATTTATTACTGTCTTTGCATCTACATTATTCTTATTATAACTATTCAGTGCTCATTCAAGTCGTTAGTAAATGATGAATCTTATTCTCAATTAGTTTTAACTGAGAATAATTTACACCTATTTAGGCGTGAGGCCTTATTGCCAAATAGGATTAAAGGAAAAAAAAACAATGCTGCATAACAAGGTTAGATAACACATTTGTTTTACAATGTAGTCATAAAACTTAATTTGTTATCGGCACCATTGACCTGGATTCAAGCCACTGTACTTTTACCACAATGTGATACGTCACACTACTTTAAAGCAATATAAACCCACAAATATTTGAATCAAACGCATTTGTTAATATACAGGGTGTTCTATTTAAAAAACGCACCTTAGGCAGATTTAGTGTCTAATTGTAAAAGCATTGGTTAAAAAATAAAAATGTCCCTTAAAATTTAAGTTACTCTTAAAGTATCCGCGCAGTTGGACACAAGCGTTATTTAATTCAATCCTTGGTGATTTTTTAACATTATTGCGGCTTATCCGGGCATGTTTGTAAATGCAGTCTCACTTTGCACATAATTATAAATTATTGCTATATAATAAATTCTTGCTACCTGTTACATATGACGTTGGAGTCGAAATACTTTCGCCTTCTGCACTGATCTCACTTACTGATGTATTGTCTGCAAATTCTCGACGTGTTAACTTCTCTACAAATTTATGTTCTGGTGGTTTGTATTGTCCTTTACAGATAGGCTTGTCTCGTTTTTTTACTGCAAATATTTTTTTCTTGCCTTTACGGTACCTGAAAAGGTATAACATACTTTAGCACTATTTTATATACATTACATTTCTTATTTTACGAATACGGTTTAAATTTATTTATTCATCAAATTTTTGAAACCATTCAAAAATGAGTATAGTCCATTCATTTTTTATTTGCAGCAGAGTACACCTTTCATATTTGACATATTCCCCCTGTATACTATGACAGACATTGACCCCCGGTGTAAAATCATATTTCAGTCAGATTAGCTTAAATAAATTAAGTCCAGTGGAAACTTATGACAATAATCTCGTCACCTTTGTAAATTGTAATTTTTGGCAAATCTTTTATCATGTCAAAGCAAATAAAAAAAAGGCTAACGAGATACATTTAATTCGTAAACAGAATATATAATAGATACCAACCTTTTGATGTAAGTACACGCTAATACTTCTTCACTTTTCCTCACTAAATTCCTCTTTTGAGAATATTTTTTGTGGGTTTTCATAATTTGGGACCTTTCTTCTAACAATTGATTTAGCAAATTTTCATTATACAAAATGCAGCTTTCATTTAAAGTGTAAGATGGTTTACATATCCGTCTTTGAGATACAAGTAAAGGTGCTGACTTTATTTCAGGCATGTTTGTTAACATCTTCTCAGTTAAAGGAGATGTCGATGTGCCAGCAATACAATCACGATCAGGGATGCTGTTAATTTGTGTACCATTTATTGGAACAATATTTTGCTGTTTTTCTAAAGAATTTGAGGATGTTCCTGCTATCATCCATGCTTCCCTAAGTAACAACTTGGCATCCATTTCCTCCTGTTCTTTTAACGACATTTCAGCATTTTGAACAAGGGATTCAGAAATGCCAACCAAATTGTTGGATGTCATAGCTAATTCAGATTGTGAATTATTCTCTGGTTTCTCACAATCTTGAGATTTTTCACTCTCTTTTAATCTTTGAAAATTTTTACTCTGTGTGTCATACTTTGAACAATTTTCAAATAAGGAATGAGGCTCTTTTAGAAAATCAAAAATTGGTCGTCTTTTATCTTGAACTATGTCGCTGCTTTGACTTTCCCTCTTCAAATAAATCGATTCATTTGCCGTTATGAGTTTCATAGTTCTAGAAATTGAATGAAAGTCTGAATATTCACTAAATAAAGAAAATTTCCTTGTAAATATAGAGCTATTAGTTTCCGTTTCGGTTTGAATTGTTTTTGATTGACAACTATTTGTTCTTTGAGATTCGTCTTTCTTCTGAGATTTCGAGTTGGTAGCTTGATACGTGTATATATCATCTCTTGATCTATTCTGCTTATATAAATTTTCTTCAAACCGAAAGCCTTTGCCCTCACAACTCATTTTATTATTAGCACTTGGGTCACTAAAATATTCTAATGACATGGATTCGTGGAAACCCTCACTGGACCAGAGATTCTGCTGTATTTTTTTATTGTGAATTTCGTTCTCTTTTAAAGGCCATTCTGAAAAGTAATTAAAAAAACAAGGAATTGAAATAAATTGTTAAATATAAAATTTGCATGTACTGTGCTTTAGAGGGATGCAACTGAAAGATAACATTTAAAATGAGGCAGCAAAATGCAAATCGTACTTAGACCAAGTTGAATTAAGTATTATTTCTTCGTCTCTTTTTTGTTAGAGTTTACCATTAACTTCAAAAAAGCCATTTCTGATATCTCTAGCTAATTAAAAGGAGAACAAATATCCCCAAATCATATTACTTAGGTTTAGTGGGTGTTTCAAAAGTAAATCTTGAAAACAAGAACAATTTCTCCGAATAGACAGGCTTTTAATTAAATAATCGCATAGTTTTCTGTCTATTAGATCAAGTTCAGGATTGACAACTAAAAAAATTATAATATTATTGGATACTGCTAATAAAACATTACATGCAGAAATCTAAAAATTAACGTACTTTATTAGAGTAAATTTTAGTATATGACGGTTCTAACGACAGCGTGCCTTTCTAAAGCTCGCTTCCCACGGAACCGAAATCTATCAGTCTGGGAGAGTAGGATAAATTAGATTCGTACAATGTCATGACACTTTTATAACAGGAGAAATAAAGTTGTGTGAATTTCAATGAAAATCAAAGTATTTTAAACGTACCAGCTGAATATGTATGTACAGTGAAATGAAGGGTCTAGAGGCAATACTGCAATATATTGGCCGTAAAATGGTCTTCCCTACTGCTAGTTAAAAAAACTCCATGGTAAAATTCATGGGCGACATTTTATGATGGCCGTTATATTATGGTACCGCTTTCCTAGGAAACCCTCTCGTAACGTTAACGTACCTTTCGGTTGGTGTAGTAATAAGCTTGTTCCCTTAAACCCTCCAATCTTTCTACGCCGGCAACTTATTTCTAACACATCATTTCCCATTTTGTACTCTTTTTCCGAATTTTTTAGGAACCAGTTTTCTTTAAAATTGCTATCCAGATCTTCAGTTGCATCACTTGAATCGGAGCTAGGGCTATGTGGATCAAAATTATTTTGCATACTCAAATTTGATGATGACCTTAATTTTTCCTTCGATTGCGATCGTAGTAAAATCTCATGTCCTTCTGGGCTGCTATTCGTTTTGTTTGAAAGTTTTCTTTTACGAGACACCTTTTTTGCAATCGGTTCTAATAATCCTTCTCTTTTAACTACAGATACTTGGGGTCGTTTAGTCTTTTTCCATTTCTTAAATAAACTTTTTTATTCATTTTATTTGATTATACAGGGAGTTCCAGAATCCTACGTATGCACATATTTCAGGATACCATTCCTCAGTCATTTTGTGAATAAATGTTGAGAAGAACATTGTTTTAAAAATAATAAGTAAACAAAAATAATCATAGAGACTTGTAGTGAATAATGACATAATATTATAGTATATTGCTCAACTGAAAAGAGCATTTTCTGTTATTTAGACACTAACAAACGAGGCGAAGCGGAACTGTGTGCTTTCTAAGGTTACTGACAAAACAGTTTTTAAAAGTTTGAAAACGGAGATAAATGCGAGGAAAATTCAAGGATCAAACAACTTTCTGAACAGGCAACTCAAATTTTCCAATAAAAACGGTCACTGATGGAAAGTAAAAAGGTCGACAGGATTAGCCCCGTAAAACATACCACCTGTGCAATTTCAAAATCACCTGTGCAAAATTGTCTGAGAAACCAAACTCCAAAACATGTACATAATATAATTCACAATAAAATTCTGGAACCCTCTATATCTAGCATATAATCAGCTAAATGCTTTTGTTTTCTAGATACTTTTTTACCTGTAATAGATGGATTACTAACATTTTCAAAGAAAGGGAAAAATTCAATTTCGGATTTTTCACCTTCCGCTATTTTAACAAGTTTTTTAATATCTGCATTTACAAGTTGCTGTTCGATTGCTGCAGTTTTGTCTTCGTTTTGCTCTGTTAGAAAAGCTGCACTTTCTATACTTTCAGGGTCAATGTTTGAGTTCCATAAACTCGTTTCACCGCTAGTAGACATGGAACTAAAGAACTTTTTCAGCAAAAAACTTGAGGGGCTTTCCATCTTTTCTGAAGAAAAACGAGAGAACATCAACATTTTAGAATTTACAAGATGTTCTAGTTTAAAAAACAACAATTGCCCACAAGCAAAGATATACAGATTTTTTTCCTACTACCGCACAGCAAATTATTTTACCGCATGCATTTGCGAGCTAAAAGTAACACTTTATCTCACATGTGCGAATAAAAATTTACCACTCGCAAATCATAGTGATATGTGTTAGTGTCATTACTATTTCTGTGTGTGATGACTTTTTACCGCACATGTGGATGTAAAGGTTCTTCCGCACACTAATACTTAATTCCACCTACAGAAAAAAATAAAGTTAACACATATGTTCCTGTAGGATAAACATTTAGCCGAATACATGTAAAAGTGCCTTTACGTTGTACTGTCCAGTTCAATCTGTTTACCCTATACTGCGCTTTGCTGATTTACGACCAGCAACCTTTCCACAACTGTTCTACTCAAATTAAATAATTTTCTCTTACTGGGAGAACAATAAGCAATAATATTTGCCTAAAAATAATTTAAAATCGATAAATTTTTGCATTCAAAAACTTCAAGTAGCGTCGAACCATCTTCTTATCTAATGTTAATTTCGGGGCTATTCATTTATATGTAGTTGCATTGCGTAGGTCTAAAATGCAATTTTTGGGACATCTGATATATTTGAAAACTTGCAATAACTTGCGCTTAGTTGATAAATTTAACAAGTAATCAATTTAAGATAGATTAAAATGTAACTAAATACCTTTCCTACCAGATCTATATTCGAATTAAGGACCACTGGCATAGTTTGATTTAAGCCAACAAGGTACTATCACATTTAAAGACTGAATTAACTTACCTTACAAATTAAGGTGCTCACACAGGTTTCGACGGATAAAATTTTATCTTGCGGATACGTGACAAAGCTCTAATGAAAACATAATCAATATAAACGCAACAAATTATATAAAAAAGCAGGACTGGAAATAAAAAATAAATAGAAGTAAACAATAATACTTCAGGCCCATATTCCTACTGGCAATTGTTTTAAATGTCAGTCACAATGGATTCCATGCATGGCCTACTGGAAAATTTGTTGAGTTTCCTATTTAACAGGAGCACAAAAATGGTGAAGGCGTCGGACGACTAACAAGTTTACTATTACAGACTGATATTTTCTGGATTTTATGGCGAACGCTACTATGCCCTTGTAATTATTGGAATCTTCGCATTATAACTTGGGCGTTTTGCACGGTGATTCAAAATCATATTATGTACATAATTCATAAGGTGTCGTGATTTTACAAGAAAATGCATGGCAGTCCAACAAAGTGCAAACATCTTAAATGATATAAAAAAAACAACCAGAACACCCTGTAAAAATGGTTTTATTTAAATGATTTTTAATATGCATGTTTCTTATATCAAGATGAGTCACTACATCAATAAAAATTAAACAAATTTGAGTATCAATAAGACTTCAAAGAAATAATAATAGCTCGGCCCTCCACCATATCGCATACACTCGTATACACACTTACCCATGGACATACGTACATATATATGTATATATGTATGTACGTATAATCAGGCGACTGATCTGCTCATTAGGGATTTCATTTCAGGCCATTTATGTAGCATTACAAAGAGCCGCTAATATTTGCGAGGAAATTTTATAGTTTTGTATCTATCAACGTCTCACACTTATTCGATGGGTGAAAGATCTGGTAATTCAGGTGGCCATATAAAAAATAATCTCATTTTATTGAAAGTAGTCCAACATATACATGTAACAATGCAGGAATGCGTTGTCTTATTGAAAAACTGGATTAGGGAAGGGTAGATGTTCCAATACTCTCTGGATGTAACGCTGATCATTCATATTAGTCTTGATGATTATCAGCAGTTGTGAGCACTAGATCCCATACAAATACTCCAACCGTCTGGTACACAATTTTTCATCACGTACCTAATATCTTTCCTTTTTTTCATGTTCACCTTTCACTTTAACTAAAAGTGATCTCAACTTCACTTTTTAAATTATAAATATTTTTGCATATTCGGAAAATACCATAAAACTTCCTCTACAATGATGTTATCAGAAGTGGATATTTGAGCTGAAAATGGCGACAAACAACGTTTTTTGGAAAATATCCAAAATTTTACGTGTCAATTCTTTTTTCTGATTTTAAATCGAATTAGATTACACCATTGGGTAAAAAAAATAAATTTCAATTCGAGAACTATAGAGACATTGTACAAATGCTTCGGTACACCGTTTCTTAAATAAATGTGCTAATGTTTAAACATAACTGCAACAGCTGCGGACAATAAAATTGAGCCCTATTATGGGTACCGAAACCACTTGCCATTGTCGAGCATTGTTCTTTGAGAGATCCTACCGTTGCATTAGAAGGAATTTGAGGTTTTTAAATAGTTTTCGCACATATGTAATTGCTGGAACTCTCCTGTTAAATATCCATTATTGCATCACCTGTGAATAACTCAGGTTAATTATTCTGAAATTATTTGTTCAAGCACGAATGAATTAAGAATATAATTTGCAACATTATGAACGCGCATTATTTAGACTCGCTTCAGATTTTGCCAACACAAAAATGCTTCCACATGCGAAAACTCCACTTCACAAATAAAATTCAACCACCTAAGGTGAAGTAGCCCTTAAGTGGAATATAAAATCTTTTATGTTCTATTCTCCGAGATCTGTATTTAAAAATTACTACAAATAGTGCGGTCGCTATTCACAGGAACTGATGCGAACAATAAGCTGTTATCTACAAATATCTACGTTAAAAGTCACATTTTCGGGATATTTCCCAACAAAAGGTTTTAAAGGACGATAAAACAGAGATATATGCCATTTTACTACATACGAAAATCCGAAAAATTTGTAGTTCCTATCAAAGGCCGAAGGGATTTTCTCACGCTCTACAGGTAATCATTAGTCATCGAAAAAGTGTTTCGTGTTGGATAAAATTTAATTTACAAAGATGACCCGCCCGTTTTCGGCGTTCACATCATAAAAAGGCCATTTGTTATCTACTAGATTCCGTGGACCTTAGGGCAGACACGTGACTATTTGATAAGTTTTCGGCCAACTAAATGAGAATCTGAATGCCGGGGCTTCTCATGGCGTGATTCCGACCATCTGGCAGGCATTCATGACTATTACTTATCTCATTAGGTAGATGGTAAATAAAAAATTTTGGAAATTTTAATTCAGAAAGCACGTGTTAGTTGAATACGCAATAACGTAACAGTTTTCGGGGGTTTTATGATGTCGATTAATGGACTAGACATCAATTTAATCAATTAATGATGGTGGTAAACGCTAACTCACATATAGGCATGTTAAACTTGTCAAATAATGATAATCAGAGTAGCTTCTTGTAGGTCTTGAAAACTCTCTACAGGGTGGATTAAGGTGTGGCACAATTGTACAATTACCTTCCCAATGAAATGCTGTTTTGGAATAATTTTGAAGCTTAGAAAAAATACGAAATTTTGTAATATTGTTTTCAGTGTATGTTAGTCTCAAGAGATGTTTGGATGAATATTCATTTACCTAACAAGTGTGGAAAGTGAAACTTCACCGATGCTGATTTCCGCAGTTGACCAAACGATGCGAAGCAGAGATCCGTCAGCAATCGAGTGCGGTAAAGATACTTTGGCACGTGTTTGCGTTAACTTTGTCCTCTTATGTAAATTTAATTAAATGTTGTAGCAATAAATATAATTTGTTTACATTTTCATCAATTTCCTAGTGAGGATCAAAGGACTCTGCGTAATAATATATTTAGAAACTCTATAAAGTTTAAACATAAAAAAATATATATATCATGCTGTATATTAATGTAAAAATCGCTTAAAATTATCAATTTTTCATTTAATTCTAATATCAAGAAATAAGATTATAATTATAATATTGAGATCTGGACACAATTCTCAATTCATTAGAAGCAAATCGACACGGGGTTTTACACGAATTCGTTACACAGTAGCGACGCTTTTCGCACTTGTTTTTACTAACTTTTTGACCCTCGCCGAAACTCCCTTAAATTTTGCCAAACTTTTTCACCCTCGCTGAAGATTCTTTTGGGCTTCGCTCAAAATCAAATGAAATCGAAATCGTTCTTTCCTCGATCCTCGACACAGTAACATTAAGACGTTCTCAGCATACACCTTTTTGAAAGTATCAGACACATCAAACAATAAGTCTTTCGTCTTCAAGGCTCAAGACGACTTAAAAATAACCTATTGTAATTTACTTCCTAAAAATATACAACTTTTTCCAGGGATTCATTTAAAAACGCAGCAGGCATTCCAAGCACGTCATATTCACTTACAAATTCCATTTTTCATAATTGCTTATTCCCTTATTTATGCATTAGAGTCGGCATTTAGCATTGGTGTTATAAATTTAAAGGCTTTTAACACTCGAAATTAATATAAATCACTTCGGAAACGTTGTTAGCGAATATTGGAGACCATTTAAAAAATATCTCCGTCTTCAGAAGTACATATTCGTGTTAAAATCGCCTTATTTATGGGGCATTGAAATTGAATAATCGTGGAAAATATATGAAGGCAGAGTGGATTAACAAAGATGTCCTGAAGTGCTACTTCTTTTACTATAATAAAAAATGAGATGTAGCCTGCATATTATTCTGTCTGAAAGTAGAGCAGGTCGAAAGATAATGCCACAAGAGCAAATTTCAAAGCAGCCATATCGATCAGCTTTCGAACCCTAAGCGCAGGACTTAATCTAAACGAAAGGGTTAGACGCACTTCATCCCTTAATAGCCCCTAATAATAGAGACAAAACATTGTCTAAATGCTTCACTTTGTTTTATCGAGAAAGGGTAAACAATGGGTAACACTACACCATTGTGAAGTTTATACAATGATACTTCTCTGGACCGTGGGAAAGTGTTATTGTAAATCGTTTTGGATCCATTGTTTTGGTCATTTGGTGGTTGAGATTAAGTAATTTCATTGTGTTGACATTTATTTGTTTTCAGAGCAGAATAAAAATAGGGAAGCTTTAGGACGACGTTACAAAATCATCAATATGCAATCACTTCGTCCTTGGGGCACAAGTATATTCCTGACAAGAAAAATGAATGATTTGTTCGGGTTAAGCCAGAACCAGATTTAATAAATATTAATACACATATGTATGTGTGTATCGAGTTTTTGTGAATTTTTGGTACGTACGTGCTGGCGGTAAGTACGTGCCGACTTGAAATATTGTTAACGAAAACCTGTTCTTTAATCAACTAAAAAAAAGCGAGATTATACAGGATGTTTCAGAACTATGGGATCAAACTACTAGGGGTTTTCAGTCCAACAATAGAAGACACCTGAGTATAACAACCCGTGTCCGCAAATGTCTCTCTAAGGCGCTACGGCCTTATGATGTTTTAAAACAGTTAAGTGCGAAAATGTGTTTTATCCAGTTTTAGTACGTATAATTTTAATTTGTTTGTACAAAGTAACTACAGAAATTGCTCAAAATGTCGTTCTTGAACTTCATCAAATGGGACAACATTGAATCGAGAGAAGTAATCGAGTTCCGTGGACCCCTAGGTCGCCCGACCTAACATCTTTAGATTTTTTCCGTTGGGACACGTAAAGTCTCTGGTTTATGCAACACTAGTGGAAGCAGAGCAAGACCTGATTGCATGAATCTTTGCGGCATTTGAAGTCGTTCAAAACGATTATCAAATTTTTAACTAAGTCCGCAGAAACCATGTACGTGGTTTAAACAGGCACAATGAAGCTCAAGGACAACATTGGGACCAATTGCTGTAGTGTTATTTTGTGCAAATAAATTAAAATGAAATGTACTAAAGCTCGATAACAACATTTTTGCACATAACTGTTTTAAAGCGTCATAAGATCGTAGCGCCTCAAGGAGACGTTTGCGGGCGCGGGTTCTTATACTTAGATGTCTTCTATTGTTGCGCTGAATAATTCTTAGAAGTTTGATTCCATAATTCTGGAACACCCTGTACAGTCGTGGCTTTTTTCTTCTTATATTCAAGAAATTCGCAACACATTGTAAATTATGCACATCAGAACAAAATATGCATTGCAAAACATCTCCGATTCCATCCACTCATGCCAAGCTCTTAATTTCGTTACAAGTTTACGGAAGTCGCTCAGGTCAATAATTCCAAACCTACCAAAGATGATTTGTCCCAACTCTAGTCGAATAACCCTGGACAAAGAAGCGTGAACGCGTGAGCTCAAGGAGGAGGAGCTCCCAGTTCCTACAGCTGCGTGAAAGCATGAAAAATAGGTGTAGAGCCCCAGATTAAGCAACCATGAGCGTCCGAGACTTTGTGAAGATTAAATGTCCGACCAGTGAAAAAAAAATCAAATAAATTGCTCTACGGGAAAAACCCGGTAACAAAACACTCTGTACTTATATGTTGTGTACTAAAATAGCCCATGAACGTCAATAAATAAAACACAGAGTCTATGGTAAAACATGGAAACATACGGGCAGAGAAAATTCACGCTCAATTTCCTTTGAATCATAAATATTCATCGAGGTAAAAGCAGTTCACCCTACATAACACAGCCATATTGCACAATTTAATTTTACAATTATCTGCTACCGACACTATCTCTATGCTTTTTTAATTGGTGTCGGTAATTACTATTTGCTTCCCTGTATAATATTTAATGAGCTCTGATGCGTCACCTTTTTTTATCTGACAGGTTTATCTCAAGTAGATGCGCTTTAGATCGTCACCAGATTGGTACCCTTTGGGGGTCAGTTGTTGACTGGGCATGTTAATTTATGTTCAAAAGGGGGTGAGTTACGATCATCTGTTGTATACAGGAATCATTTTAGCGATTAAAATGTTGTGCCCGTCAGTGAATTTTTTTAAGGGAAATGAGGTAAAAATCAATTCTTTTTGGAATCGGGTGCCTCGAACCCACTTCTAGAAGGATAAACGTCCTTTAGCCTAGCGCGCTTCCTACTAATGCGTCAGAGTAAAATTGAAGAAACGTAGAAAATGATATTGCAATTCAACATTTCAGGCAATCTTATGAGCTGAGAGGACTAATACCACACACATATGAATAGAATTCCTTCAGTTACAAACCTTAACAAGATTTTATTAGTTCCATTTGGGTCACCCCTCGTCTACCAATTAAGTCCTATTAAGACCTCGAAGGGTCTAAATTTTTACTGCTGATATTCTCGACTGTATAAGTGCCCGGAATTGATACTTTCTGTGGTGGCTATGCACTGATACAACTAGATTTCTTTATGTGGCTTAGAGTACGGTTTCAATTATACGATGATAAACATCAGCAGCCAGCCCCAACACGACTACAAAACCTCAAAATTCAACCGTTATAACTTATGTTCAAAACCCGATAGTGGCCAAAAATAACAAAAAGTATCTGCTGGACGCCTGCTGACTTTCATAATATTCATCGTCCAACCATGTCACATGGGACTGTGATTGGCACGGGGGAAACCGCACGAGGCTTTAACGTTCTAATGGACAATGCCACTTGAACACTGTGACACAATGGATATTCGAAAATGATTATTTGAGGGGTGATATGAACCTCTTATTCTGCTTGATTAAGCTCAAATAAGCTCTTGTATTATTTGAATTTTACAACGCATGAAGACCTTGTGCGAATTGTTCTTGTTTGGCTCTTCGTCTAGGGGTTTGTGTTCCTCGAGCCTGCAAACGTTGAGTCTGTACGGAAAAAATCTGTTTAAAAACAAAGAATAATTCTCTTAGCGATGAATCAGAATTTCGAATTTTATTTGTGCGCTAAAAAAGGGAGAAATAGTCCGTGGTAATATTATGTCATTACACCTCTAGGCTTCTAATCAATCATGGTCATCGCCTGATACAATCACTTATCTGCCAATAACTCTGGTACTAACTGCAAAGTGGCTTCTGTTAAATATAATCTGCACTCGGTAAAAACTAGTCCAGACTTCGAAAAAATATATCCGTTTCCTCTTGACCATATACGGTCGGAGTTAAAGCAGACACTTGAGGTTCGAATTAGTGTCCCTTAATTAGTGATTGCGATGTTCAAGGATAATTGGTTTTTACCTGTTGCGTTAACGAACAACTTCACGCACCTTGCATTTGCGATGATTTGCACAGGAGAGAAAAATTCAAAATTTGAATCTTTATTCCTCAACTATCTCCCCGAATATTAAATAAAAGGCTCGTTAGCGATGGGTTTCTGCATCATCCCATAAAAGCGGAAACCCCAAATAGTCACGTCGTTTTCGCTTTCCTATTTTATTAACCCAAAGGGCGGGATGAATGGTGTTTCATTTACCATCGGCCTATCTAAAACGTATCAATCTTGTAATTTGACAGAATATTGACATCAGACGTGTGGCCTGGTCAATGATTGCCCTTTGTCCTTTGTGCTGCGGCCTTAACAAATAGTGCTTGATGATCGTTAGGTACTGACAATGCAAATTTTCGGTCGGAACGTGTGATAACTATGCAGATTTATGGCAGCGACATGGTATTAAGTGAAGAACGCTTCATTACATTGTAACGAAAACCCATTAGGGAAGTGCCGTTACAAGCAATACATTTTTTTATATTGGGGGCGGAGCGTGCCGTAAAATTTTGACACATTACCCCCGCCCCCTTCATATTTTAACAAACATTGTCAACAGTTTTAATGTTGTATTTGACACTTCGGACTATTGACAGAGTTGTCAGACCGACTTAAACACATTAAGACTGGACCTTAACATGTGATACATCCTGGAAATCATAGAGAGGGCCGAATTCAAAAATGTGAAAATCCAAGATAGCGCCCGTAAAAAAACAGTTTGATGATGAGTGTCGAAAATCGAAATGTTGGACTTCAAATGTGGTATCGTTACGTCCTAGAAGAGGAAAAGTTGTAGTAATGAAGTGTCAATCATTGCGAATTACCTCGCCAAATAAGCTGAGGAACAAATTTTTTCGAACAAGTTTTTTCGAAATTTCGAATATCCCCGAAAGTCACTGGGATTTTTCAAATTTTAAAACGGCATATTCTTGAACTTCAAATCGCGCAGCTGTGCCCCGTTTTAACCGAGATCCTCATGGCTAAACTCTATAAACGGACACCCTGTATAAGAAGAGAATTTCCGGAGTACATCAACACACTTAACACCTAATGGCACACAAGTCTTCTCCCCTCAAACTAACTTTTATCCATCAATCCAACTTTAAAAACACGCGCCAGAGGCTCATATTAAATCGTCCAGAACTCGAAAAGAACGCCATACATCAACTGCCATATTATTATCTAACAAAGGGAATAATTTACCAAAACTGTGCCATATGATGATAAAACTGAGTCTGATAATTAACTCCTGCACAAAAGCGGGTTTCCTGCGATGAAATTCGCCATGACGTAATGTATTTTCGTGTCAGCTAGACAATGGGACGCGAGAACATGTGTCCTGTAACACTGTCTGATAGAATGTGACCCTACATTATCATAAAGTGTTTTAATTCAGCTTGTCATAGAGCCATAGAACGCGTGTACATTCCTGCAGCTGACGGTATGTTTGATGACGACTGTAACACCCATACTTCTGTCCTGCTGCACTGTTGGTCGGGTGGGATAGGGGGGAAGTAGGTAGGTAATTTGGAGAGTTAGGGAGAAATCTGTTTAATATACCGACGAAGTTCGGTGATAGCTTAAAGAACTCTTCTTTGTAGTTCTTCTTCCATCTCAGAGGTATATCGATAAACATGATTTTTGAAGAGTTTCCTAAGAAAAAAGTTTAATGGGTTCATGCCCGGTGAATGGGCTGGCCAAGGATGTTCCGCGTGTTGGGAGTCATACGAATTTCTTTTTCTGAAACTTCTACTGTTTGTCACTTGATCCTCACATGATCAAACAATTTTATGTGGAACAATTTGATCATTAGCACATTTCTGCGTGTACCATTCGCAAAATGCTCTTCATCCCCATTAGGTATTAACACAGTGTTTACTGACATCGTACTGTAAACTCGAACGGTAACAAGCCACCTTTCTAGATTTATGACGTAACTAACTATTCCTTCATACCCCAAACATCTCCAGTTCATTAAAATTTCTAAGCCTTTTAAAATTAGCAGCGGGTAAAGGGTTAAAAGTGAGGGTCACAAAACCAGTGCCAATAACAAAGCCCTTTTAATCTCTACATAAAATGATGTGACACGATGAACCAACGGATTAACAAGTTCGGCGACGAAATTAAGTTGTAAATTTGACGAGTAATTTAATATAATAGTTAAACATAACACAGAAGTGAGACTCCTTATGAAGTACATACCGTAATACCGTTAATCAATTATGCTCTACTTACACTATTGTATAGTATCTCAATTATCCTTATATTCACCAAAAATATCCAGCTGCAAATGGCAAACGTAAATAAAAATCAATTCGAATATGCTTATTTTTCCCACAGGAATAATCAATATACGAGGCCTTGCACAACAGCCATCCATTGTGCTATCTTAACGTACAAAATCACCCCTTATCAATACCATCATATACAAAAATTCCTCCCCCGACACTAGTCAAAATAGCAAAAGTGAATAAATGAGGAAATAATAGACTGATTATAGTTTTCCCTCTTTTGTGAGAGGTAACTTTATATTAGAAATTAGTGGAGCTGGGGTACGTCATTGTGGAATCCAGAGATTTGAAGTTCTTTCTTGTTTCTACTTTCTAGCTGCAAATGCTCAGAGAATGTCTTAAATTATATATAACATGATAGATATTTTAATTAAAATAAAACTTGCTGTAATTTCATGAAGAGTCGAAATTCTCTCCACTAAAACTTATTATTCGGTCACCCACGCTCGCACATAGAGAGGAGGCAACTCGAATCATCATCCCATCAAAGGGTGTTGCAGAGCATAATAGCTGGTTTACCCGAAAAGTTAAGGGTAGAAATCGAAACTTGATATTAAAGTATAATGCAGAAGTGTGACTAGCAAAAAGGATTAGAGCAGCTGAGGGTTGTGCATATAGGTAGATCAACAACGGATGTATGAAGGGTGCCATACAAACATTTTGCCTAATTTTAAAATTTGGGATGATAATGTACAGTGCGGACGAAAAGTGGAGTAATGGATATTTCTCATATCTACCATTTTTCCAACAGATAATATTTTCGTTTCCCAAATCAAACTGCTTCAATTTGAAGATTCCGTAATCGGAAAAAAGACATCTACGATCATGAACCTGTAAGGCAATATAGCGCCGCTGTGAGGAATTTTGGGCACCTTGTTAAGGTCCAGTAGCGGTATGCATTTTTTCCATTCAATTTTCCATTATACCGCAATTTTATGTTCTCAACTTCTAAAATATAAAATTCCTAAATTGGGAATGAAGCTCCTACCCTATAAATACACAGGAACTGAAAGAAAGAGAGGAGCCCATAAAGCTCAGACTAATAGACCTAAATTGAGTCGATTAACACGATCTGTATTTTAAGGTAATTGCTTTTTGGGTTCCCAAAAGATCATCGTTTATAATTTGAAAAGTGGGCAAAATTGGGTATCTCCAGCTCCTTTGAAAACTCTCAGCAAAATTTTTTGAGGTCATGTTTAGAGCAAAAAAATATTTTCACGTAGTTTTTAAATCCAAGTGCAGTTTCAAAGTACCAAATAACTGTAAAGTCATGCGTAGAAAGGGCGTGTGAAGTTAATGCAGATATTAAGGCATACCTTAACTCAATACTGCGCATGCAAGTATCAAGGTAAAATGGAGCGTGTGTGTAAGGCCCTTTATGGACAAAAAGAATTTTTTCATGTTTGTTTGTACTAGGACCACCTACATAATGATATCGGCTTTCTTTTCTACTTTATTATATGCTTTTGTCCATCGCATAATGGAATCAAAAGAGTGTATGTCAGGATAAAAATTCATCCCTTTCAACAGGTTCAGCTTACGCCTTATATTTTTAATGAACTTTTTAACCCTTAGAACTATCCTCGGCACAGACAATGAATTGAGTTGGCATTAAACTCGCATATCTGCGAACATATCGCATTCGTTGAATATTTAGGCGAAATTTGATCCTTATTGCGTTTATTAGTTATTACTTATAGTAAATGAATTACAATTTACGCAAGAGGCGTAAAAACTTAGTTGAAGCTTCGCTGCAAATTACTTATTAAACTTCTTTTTGTTGATGTCGTTGATAAAGTATATACGCCTGTGCTGTAAAGGATTCCACAATAAATTAAAAAAAAAGAAAAATAGCAGTCGCTTGTAAATGAAATTCAAGAACATCTGAAATATTCGCAGTTTTAAGTCTGAAAACATCCACAAAACATTTCAGTCGAATAAAGCAGTGATGCCGATATTCTCTTGAGAATAAGCATATTCCGGAAAAAATCATAAGTATCTTGACCAACGGCCATTTGAATAGTGCAAATATCCGCCGCTGCCGTTGCATGGACAATTTATAAGGGAAATATGTAAATGAGGCATACTGTGCAACAAAAATACCAACTTACATTATATAAACCGTAAATTTGCTCTTTGAATCGGTTCTAAAGTGGTTTAATACGGATAACCATCTCGAAATTCATGCCTATTCAAATAGAGAATATAAAATTGGTTGTGAACGTTAACGCCTAGTGCTGTGTTCCAGATTTCATGTTAAAAGTCGTTAAGGTTTTTATGAGCTGTAAGCTTTTTCTATTTTATTTTTGTCAGCTTGTAACCTACCAAAATCTCAAACCCCCAAAAGACATAACATTTTGGTATTTTTCCAAACATTTTCTACGAACAAAAAACGCCAACATTCGGACGAACGTAGCACATTACCGTGTGCAATGAGAACCTTTACCGCACGCAAAACAGACTGGCACATGGCAGTGTAAAAAGATTTTATGGGCAACGTTAAACTATGGTCACTGATATGCGGCAGTAAAACTTTTATCGCACATGTGGGTGTACAGGTTTTCCCGGGCACTACATATATTTAATTGAACTTACAGAAGACAAGAGAGTTAACATGTGCGAAGGTGTTTTTACCGCACTCCATTGCTAATCAAACCCCACTTCGGGTGCGGTAAAATATCACTTTTCGTACTTGTTAAGTAAATAACTATTTTAAGATGCGTGTGTAGTACAAATTGTTGTATGTTATACTTGATTAAACCTTTTTTAAGCAGTCTAGCAGAGGTATTCGGTAAGAAATAGTTTCTGCACTCGTGTAACTTTGGTCCACTTGCCTACGACTAGTACATCGTAAAAATTAATATACACTTTTAGAAACTTTAGATTAGTTAGGTTTATACCCCTATCTAGCTTCCCTTGATTAGAAGACAATGGTGTCAACTTTTTGAGACTGCTAAGTTGTATTGATAAAAGGCAATAAACATTAAGACTTTAGTCATTTAGTTAATCTATGAGGCGTCCGTTTAATTATGTAAATAGTCACCCTTTCAGCGAATACAGAGTTTGATTAGCATAACAATGAAAAGGTCAGAAGTAAAGAGACACGTGCCTAAAGTTTAGGCTCGTTTACTGTTGGCACCGAGAAAACTGAATTAATTAGTATTCATCATAATGTAAATTTTAATTACTTTTATATTATATTACTTTTGTATGTTCAAAAAAAACTTTAAGTTAATGCAACTTGAGACTGGCTGAAATCTTTCTGTTACCATAGAAACCAAAATAGTGCAAACTGCATGGATTAGAAATTCGTGCAGTTTGTATTTTTTTAAATGAATTTATTGTTACACAATTTAATGGTTGGGCCCTTTGCCCATGTTTTGGGGAGGATAAAACGTTTAGGCGGTTTTACGTCATAAAGGCAAGGCAGAGTGACGAGTAAGGCACGTGCCGATTTGTACGGGTCACGTGACCCACTTGGTAACCTCGATTTCGGATGAGTTCTTTGGTTGTTGGGGGCGCCTCCCCTTTATAGTTAAATTAAGGGTCGCCATTAAGGAGGCCCATTTCGGATGGTCTTTTTGTTGAAACAAAAAGTTTGTTATGCAGCAATACTTGCTACAAGCAGTTTGACTTCCGTTTGAACTAATTTACGGATTGAGCAACGTTGATGAATATTGAAAATTACTCAATTTAGTCCAATGTCATTCCCATTTTTAATTTATGCAATACCTCATTTAAGTTTACCATTGAAAGCACCGCTTTCTGCAGTAAAATGGGTGCAAAAAGTGCGTTTTCCCACACGTTAATGAAAAATAAATATTTCTAGCGACTGTGCGGTAAAGTCACTTTATCCCACTCCTTCGCAACCTGAATGTCGTGCTTTGCCATAAACGAATGTGATAATAATTACTTAACAAACCAGTATAAAAGTCACTCTGCTTACTCTATTTTTGCTCTTCCGTTCGAAATTGAAAACTTCTAATGTTAAAGGTGAAAACCTTCATAAATGAGAGATACTGATCACATTAGAGACATTTAACGCAATGCGATTAGTTGATCACATTGGGTCATCACATTTGCAACATCATGCAAGAATGAAAAACGATTAATCAATTAGGGTAATCAATGAATAAGTTAATAGGAAGGTAGATAACTACAGATGTTGACACATTTGATAGCACTTTTCTGAACACAACAAATTAGAGTATGATCCTGTTTTTATAAACATAAACATAAAATTTAGTTAAAATTTACGAAAATTGTCTTTCCAGAGGCTTTCAAATTGCTTTGTAACTGTTAAGAATCTCAAATGGATTACACATTCTTTAAACCACAGTAGAAGTACTGAAACAGTCTTTATTTAAAGTTTAAGTTGTAACGAACTTCTGTTCCGATTGCAACAGTTTCTCACAGAGAATAGCGACCCTTCAGAGCTCTTGCGTCCAAATTGCGTAGACCAAAGTGCCACCCTGCCGAGTGATTTTCAGATAAGAGCTTCGGACCACCCCGTTCACACGCAGACGGTAAACCGAAATGATTACGATTGATTGAGATTTTAGTTATATTGAGTGATTCAATGAATATAGACGATTAAGTCTAATAGATACGATTTTCTATCTAGTGTGAAATACTTGGAAAGAACTTCTGCATAAATTATCGGTTTGATGCCTCCGAAATCTCCAGATTCAACCCCTTTCGAAAAAGGGCTTTTTTTGGAATTAAGTTTGTTTCGCCAAGAGAAACAAACAATGAAATGGGAATATATAGAGTAACTAAAAATGTAGAAAACATGACAGGAAATAAAAATTTTCGAAAAA
This sequence comes from Euwallacea similis, assembly GCF_039881205.1. NCBI lineage: Eukaryota > Metazoa > Arthropoda > Insecta > Coleoptera > Curculionidae > Euwallacea > Euwallacea similis. The sequence continues at coordinate 1,686,726 of NC_089624.1, forward strand.
AATTATTTAAAAAAACAATTTTAGCTAGCTTGAAATGAATTATATTACAGTGTAATCTGCTTCGCAACTTGGGATAATGATATTCTACTTTTAACTTGAAATGAGTTACAAAACCCAGAAAATTTTGTTTAAAAACAAATTTATCATCACTAATCTGGACCGCATTATGCATGTAGTTAATCATTAACAGTAAAAATGCATTACACATACATAAATGTATATTGACTCGTCGCTAACCATAGATAATAAATATTGAACGATAGAACTTATTACTGGCGTGTGCTGACGATGGGGGTACAGGTGATAATTTTTTTTTTATCTGTAAGAAGCGCGTGTGCTTATCAACTACCACCGGTCTAACGGCCACGGCCATTCATAGCTAATTACGAAAAAAAGAAAAACTTTTTAAACGATTTTTCATTTACCTACGACGTTAAAACGAGTACCTATGTTATATGCAGATTAATTTAAAATGTTGATGTATGAGAGAATTTACTAATTGTTGCAAGGTTTGCTCGTTAAATAATTGCTAAGTAATCGCTTTTTAAGCATAGTGACAACAGTAGATTTATAATATCTTCTATTAAGCCACGGATTTTACATCATAAAATTAGTATGACATAATTTAATGGAACTTTCAGAATGAGTTACTGAATTTGTCTGCCTTTTTCACTGCAGAAGGTCTCTTAGGATCTAAATAAGTTTAGTCACTAATGCCCGCTTGCACCAAAAGAAAGACAAATTTCCAAGCTCTGTATTCTCTAATCTAGGAGTGGCTTAAATTACCAATTTTATACGTAGAACTTGTCAATTTAAGCAATACTTAAACTTCTCGGCTTATAAACCTACGGAAAAAGGGAGTCAATTTTTTAGGTGTTACTTCTCCTTAAATTTAAATTGAAGAAGACAGGGGATATGATCCACACATAAACAGAAAAATCTACCTTAACTTAAATATTTTGGTGACAAATAATACATTTAAATTTTTGGAATATATAATACATAATAAATTATGATGAAAGCAGGGAGGTTTGTCTAATTATTTTTCAAATATCTAACTGAAAAACCACTGAATCAACGAAAAAGCCATCTTTGGCACGCAATAAAAAAGTTTAGAAGATAAGGTGGCGCATAGAAGTTTGGGAAGTAAGGCGGGGAAAAAATAACACCCTGTAGATGTAGATTCTCGCCAGCATTACTTGAGGGTGCAGGCTCTAAAAAAGTTAGCTATATTTCAAATTTGAACTTAATATCTCATAAATCCTAAAGCTGTAAAAAAACCGCAACATCTCTAAAAACGATAAAGAAGTCCGGTTTGCCCCAATGATTATTTTTTTTAAATCGCGCGAAGAAAACGTATGTTACATCACTTTTTTAATATCTCGTCCGTATTCTAACAAAATCCTAAATCCCATCTAATTTGGACCACCCTGTGTATTCAGTGTTTGATGGTTTGTATGGTGCAGTAGTGGTAATCAAGGATCTAAGAAATATTTAATCTGCTGCTAATGTTAGAAAGAAAAAAGGAAATATTGGAAAACATGGGTACTGAAATAAATTCTAATATCTTCATCTGCAAACCAGTAGGAACGTCGCCGGATAATGACACCCAACCTATTGAATATAAACCTTTGGCGGCGCCTTCGATATTCTTGTACAGATAACAGAAAATTTATGTAAATCTTTATCTTAGCAATCTTTAGAATATTTTAAAAAGTACAAGTGCCATGCTCATGTTAGCACCTATCACATTACATAACTGTAAGACGTGTATAAATGTAAAGAGAAGATATTTAAAAAATATTATTAGGATTTTAAAGATAAACCAAGACTGGCTAAGATCTTCTAAATGAAGTTTATATACTGAAGATATCTTATTAAGCAATGTTAGTCTATAGTTTTCCGGAATAATATTCATCAGATTTTGGGAATTCTCATCAATGTCACCAATATTAAGTTCACCTGAAAAAACTGTGTCAGCAGAGAATTCTTCTGACCATAGAATTTTCATTTTTTTTCAGCTTCTTTTACAGATTTTTCATAAAAAATTTAGCATTTTCATCTTTTGCCTATTCCTCTGATAGACAACACTTAAAATAGAGACAGCACGATCAATTCCATTTTGAATAAAAAAGAAGCACCTATAAGCCCCTATCAATTGTACCAATATTTGCTTATCTTTTCATTCGCTCATTTCAAATAAATTATCGCCTTTCTGAATCTGACTCATGAATACTTAAAACTGCCAAATCAACATCATTCGCGTCATTAACTCGAAAGAAATCTACGTTCATTCAGAAACTTGTCGTCATATATTTGAACAAGTTTAATTTTCAATAGGTGTACATGGATTTCTTTTACATAAGTAAGCACTGCCTGATTATGTACAACTCATTTGGCATAAATCAGACAGGGCAATCATTTCAAGGCATCAAATGAGGTGGAATCGTATGCATTATATGAGATTTATAAAATATTGGATACATTTCAATCTCTTCAAGGTCTGTTGAATGACAATAGAATAAACCGGTTGGAGCTATATTTTGAATATTTCTTCTTTTACATGTTGTGTTTTGTTTTTTGCAAGTCAAAGGGAAAAAAATAGTGAATTAAGGAAGAGATATTTAACATTGGCAATTGGCTACAGTTGAAGCTGTTGTAGGAGAACTGCACGAACCTCCTAAAAATAGGAAAATGTGAACCTTCATTGGAAAATCTATGGCGAAGAAGACCTACAAGTAAAAAAAAGTGTAAAGAGTGCTCTGTATCTCTAATACTAAATAAAATGAAGTATTACTGTAATTTTATAAAATAATACAATATTCCTTAAGGGTAAAAAACTGAAAAAGAAAAAAATAAAGAAATTGAAAATCAGGGTCTCTTCGATACAACAAGCAATACTAATGGAGACACCAAAACCGTGGTCGAAGTTTTGATTTTTTTATATTTTATTCTGAATTGTAAAATTCGGATAGAACCTTCCTGTAATTTTAAAACACAATATTCCTCATTTGTCTTTACTTAAATGATTTTTTAGAGAAAGATGAGGCGTATTCCAGGTATCCTTTTGATTCAAAAATGTACTTCGCTATTTTTTTTTAAATGGAATTCAAGAATATGTCGTTTCCGATGCCTTTCAGAAGTATTTAAAAAAAATAAAATTTTGGAAAAATGTTTTTATTTTTTCCTCAGCTTATTAAGCGTTTTTAAATTTACACTTCACCATCGCAACTTTTCCTCTTCTACCATGTGGTGATGTCATATTGGAAATCCGAGTTTCAATTTTCAGTACCAATCAACTTTGTTTTTTCTTATTTGCGTCATCTTAGATTTTCGCAGTTTTAAATTCAGCTTTTGTTCTCATCATGATGATCGACTGAAGGTGTTAAGGTTTGGCGTTGCAGTCTGGTGGAAATTACAAAAATCCTGTTCTTCCATGAGAGCATATTGATGATGCTTGCCAGAAACCGTAACGTCGGATTTCAAATATGATATCGCCACTTTTGCAGGAAAAGTTGCGACATCAAAGTGCCAATAAATTTCAGTTTTTTTCGATTGAGTCCAAAAATAATCGAAGGGGCATATTCTCGGACTTAAAACTGCCCAACTTGACCCCAATCCAATCGACCTCGTCGAGATAATGTATGTACGGAATTATATATGGTCACCTAGATCGTAATGGTTGAACTCCAGAAACGGACACTCTGTATTGCATTATTGTACAATCTATTAAAAACCTGCTACAAAAAAGCGGAAATCTTTAGTCCTATTCATTCTACTTGGACAGAGTAGGAATGGCAGTTCGCGTATCGACTCTGACAATAAAGGCCCCAAATTGTAATTTATTACGTTAATTATTAAACCTAAAAAAACGTGAATATTTCCGGTACGTCTGTATAAACCCTCCCGGTCATCCAAATTGCAGCTAAATATTTATTGACATCACTTGAGCAACACAAAACATACAAATAGGATCAGGTCAACTTACAATGTGGCCACAATCGTGCTCACCCTGACAATAGAATTAATAAACGTTAGGGGAAAGTGTCGGTAATGGAATCTGACCCTTAGGGACTGCTGCCAAAACGGCGCATTTCGGTGTCGGGAAATTAAGGGAGTTTGTGTATTATCTGACGTGTGATCTTCAGTGCGTTGTTACGCTGCCAACTGCGGATGTTCCGTTTATTACGCATTGTTGGGAAGGGAGTTTATGGAATTATTAGTGAAAAACGTTGGTCCGAGGGTTATGCTCGTAAATGCTCTTTTATACCACAATTATTCAACGTTTTCAAGTGAAACTGCGAGAAAATTAAAGATTCGCGTATGTCCCTTTTTATCAAACGTGCTTATACGATCTAGATGCAGAAGGTGACGAGGAAAATTGCGGCCCTATTAAAACTAGTAATCTAATCAAACAAAAAGCTACCTAGCACCAGGCCAAGTTATCCGATAATTAAGTTCATCAATTGGCAGTATTAACAGCTTCAGATAAGAGCATCCCGCTATTGCCGTAGTTAAGAGCGGCATAAGACAGACCTGAAAGATAAGCGCGGATTATTACGTTTCTTGCGCTTCGACTAATTGCACCAGATTCCCCTTATCTTCCTGCTATTTTCGTAGATCTCCTTTGTCTATTGATAGGGGTAATGTGTTTATCCTGATCTCTGACGACAAGCTAGCAAGTCTACACTAATGAAGACTGAGTCTCACTTCACGCGTAGCAATGAAGTTGGAAAATTTGCAGTAATAAAGCAACACATCGGTAACGAAAGAGGTAAATCGCATTAAATAACGGAATAAAACGGCACACGCCAGGTATTCACACCGAAGTGGCACATGACAGTATTCAGCTGCCCCAATGGCTAGGATGGAACATCTGCCCCGGCCAGGTTATGTATGAGTATATCTACGCAACTACTTTAATGCCTACTATAATTTCGTATCACATAAAAAGTCACACGTGTGTGTTAAATGGATTCTTATTGTTTTGGGCTAGGTGGGTGGGTTATCTTCTTCATTATAACACATTCAAGGCACATTATCAGAGCAAACGCGCTTGCAGTCTTTCCACGTTCTTAAAGACCAACTCAATTTGTAATTCTTCGGAAGCATATTGACGCAGTTCCTTAAACTAAAACGCGTTAAATGCATAGGATGTCCCAGAAATAATTATGCAAACGAGTTTTGGACGCAGTCAAAAAGAAATCTAATGGGGTCAAGTCGGGACTTTGTGGTGGCCACGCATCTTTACTGCCCTGTGGATGTGGAAAATTCGCATTCTGGAACTCTCTTATGTACAGGATCATAAACAGAAGCTTTATCTTGCCCAAACCAAAACTATTGCATTAAGGTTAGAAAAACTATTTGTTTCTGTCGTAAAGTCGTTTGAAAATTCAATGATCTGGTCCTTCATGATTAGTAATGTAGTTTTCCCAAATTATTCGCGTTTTATTCTGCTTGCATGCCATTTTGTCTAACTTACCATTTAATTCACTAAATTCCCTGTTCAATTTGGACAACAAGAGCCCGATGATCGCGCTTACACGCGATGCGATCGTCGCATCGCACGTTCACAATTTATTTGGCAATTACGACATAGTCTGACGCGCGATAATGCACGCAATTGGACGCGTAGTGAAACCGCCGCGCCTAAGAATGTTAAAAAATTTATCGCACGTAAATGAAAAACTGTTTTCAATCGTTCACTATCGACCCGGGGTGTGGAATTCGCGAAATTTACACGCTTTTTGTTATCATGAAAAATTTTATGGCCATTTTTATATTCATTTACACAGGATGTACAAGCATTTAGTAAGAATAATGTATATTAGCAACTATAATGCCCGCGCGGCACTCGTGTGGTTGCCGCGACTCGGTTACGACCTCGACTTTGAAGTACACGAACAGAAAACATTTAAACATGTTTAATACATTCGCAGGAGTCATTTGGTTGACATATAAATATGCCCTGAAAAATACGTTCTCACTTAAGGCGGTTGGTCTGCGCGGTCGATTTGTATAAAATAGCGAACAAAACATTAACCCGTAAAATTAATTGTAATGCCCTTTTAAATTGTCTTGCTATTCTTGTATATTTATTAGTACTAGTATTGTGGCGTTTGATAGAATGCCGCTTGCTTCATACTGTGCTCCGAACTTCATGGACTTTAGGATTTTAGGGTTATCATGGTATTTCTGTCATCACTTCAAGGATTTATTTGCGAAGAAATCGTTTGTATACCTGAAAATGGAGATTTGTAGGAGGCCGACGTGCCTAATCTTCTCAATGATGGAGCTGCCTCTGAGGAGGACTCAGATGAGTGGCCCGGTGTCTTTTTCCATCATGCTGCTCATTCGCTCGCACAATTGGTACTTTTTCGAAGTGAACCCTAATTGAATTATAGTTAATTACTGGCAGTTTCATTTTAATTAATTATATACAAAATAAATTTAAAAGCGTGAGATAAATTACCACTACTAACAAAACTGAGACCAGGGAAGTTACTAATCCTGGCATATTCCAAATATTTATTTTTGCTGATTGATGATATGTACGTAAACCTATGTATCTGATTCATATTAACACCACTTAGCTTGAGCTAATTCTACTAATTCTACTCTTGCCTCTTAACCGCTGCTCGTTGTATCTAATTAAGTTATGATTTACGTCCCCAGGTACCAACAACACCAAACGCACTGGCATGACTGTGTTCACTGCATTTAACGATCAAATCCAATTTACACCAACTGGTCATTTGCAGTATTTTTTCTTATTAGCAGGTACGTATCGGTAGTTAGCAATATTAAAAGATCGGCCACATCTCTCCTCTATCATAAGTCACGACTGCGGCATCTCCTGATAATTTGTATTCTTGCACGTTTGAGTTTAATAATAATTTGCGCGTTTTTTGCCTTTGATAAGTAGGTACCTACCGATTATATTTGCGGTGGAACCTGTGCGGTTCGAGAATTCTGAAGATTGTAGTCTTAAACAGGATCGTTAGTGGGCCACTTATGATGTGCTATATCGGATCAGCTACCTCCTACACCTGGTTTAATACGGACGATTAAGAAATGCGGAGCAGATTTTCATTTAAGATAGTGTATTTGATTATTGAGGTCAGTGATTTTCGTTAAGATAAGTCGACTTTTGTTTCCGCTGACTAGAGGTACTGCAAAATCTATATTCCATTGTTTTGATACCATGAATCGTTATGACCAGGCATACCCAGGCCTCACGAGACATAATAATATTTCAAATAGCGACCGTATTTAAATATCAGCCAAATCATATCGTATCACTTGAAATTCACTAGTTGCACATCTCTTATGTAAATATTCATTAGTTGTTTTCGTGCATAAAGCAAAATGTGAAACGATTTCTAAAACCACAGATAAAAACGTTTTTATATTTGTATGCGGGTGGTAATTAATGCATTTTCCAATAGTTGTCGATAAAAGGGTGACGGACGCTTTTTAGTTTGTTAACCTACTAAAAGGAAAATAATTTATTTTCACCTCTTTGATACAAAATCCTAGAAATCACGCAAATAACTGCAGAATGGCCTCTTTTACCTCCGGATTTAACACCCATGAATTTGAAATTTACAAAACAAAACACCGGTCCGAAGGAAAACCAGGTTCAGTTTGTTTATCATCGTTTTTCTTTCAATTTATATTGCAAGTGTATTCCTAATCACATCACAAAAGGTGCACAATAACTTGAGCTTTTGAATTAACTAATTAATTATGCAATCAGTCTGAAGGGATTATGCAAAATTAGTATATTGAACGCTTTAAATAATCAATACATCGTTTCAAAATAATCTCCCAGAATTTGCATTTTAAGAAGTTATTGATCTTCTTGACTTCATTTTAATGAGTACTTTTGTGAAAAGTGTTAATGATGAACTTAGTTTTATTCAATTAAATTAAGACTTTTTTATTCGTCCGATATTGTAGAGTATTCCCTTGAGACGTTATAATTGGTTCATCTTCCTGCGAATTTCAAATTCTTCCTTCGGACATCGTCCATTAACTGAGAATAAATCTAGTAGTAGAATCACAAAAACTTTTGAAGGAACTCGACAGACCGTTACACATATTAAATCAACAATGTTCATTTAGTTTCTAATGAACTTCCACATGAAAATCCTCACTCGATGAGGTACGAGGACTTCATTAAATTTATTTCAAAATTAGTAGTAACATTTAACACTATCACTTACGACGTTGCAGAATCCTCGCTATGGTCTGCAAAAAATTCCATCAAGGCTGTGACGGGACGAGCGCCTGTGTTGCTTAAGTCAAAGCAAGTTCGTTAGTTGGATCAAATTTATTAATAATTCATTCTACCGGACGGTCATATTTTTATGTCCATGGGGATAAAGGTTATAAAAAATGGTGTGTACAAGCTTGTCCGTCAATTAATAGAGTGGAATTAAGTCGATTAATTTACCATTTTTATACAAAGTGATGTTTCTTGCTCCATCACCTCATTAAAATATTTCAAACTTATAATACGTATCCTAATTGATATTATGAATTCCGTGTATGGCATATACGCCACGTTATAAAGTGAATTTGTGATGTTACGTGCAGCATCTGCAAACCCCATAACGACATCGTTAAAAAGACTAGAGTGGCTTTATCCCCAATCAAACCTATAGATAATTTTTTTGTGAAATGACATGATGTCCTAAATTGAAATTCTAAAGGAGGACGTCAATAAGTCTCTCTTCGATCGAAGACGGAATGTTCAGAGAAATGGTTGAAACTAAGGGAGAAATTATTAGTATAAACAACGCAACAAGTGGAGGACATTATGGAATTGATAATACTCTAGTCAAGATTAAGTTTAGATTTGCGAGAATGTAAAGTCTTGTTGCCGCAAAGCAAGTTTATTAGGCATCTATAGCAAAAGAAGTCCATTGCAAGTTCAAGTGATGCGGAGCGAACAGAAAAAAAAAGAAAAGATTCAGGAAAAAGATATAAAAAGAAGAATTTAAATTGCCTCATTGTCTTTGATAATGTCCAGCGCATGCGTGGACAAAACGCTAGGAAGAAACTTGGACCAAATACGGAAAACTTTAGAATTAACATCCGGAATTCGTATTTCTTCAATGCTGCTTTCTTTCCTAGACACCTGCTTCGGTTCTTGTTTCGGATGGAAACCGAGCAGCAGGATTGGATTTTAGAAGAAATCGACACAAAATTTGTCAAACGGATTGCTTCTTCAGCTGCAAATCGCGGCAAAGCGCGAAACGCTCAATCGACTACCGGTGGACTAGTCTTGTGGACAAACATCTACAGAGTCTTACATTTGAAGAAGTACAGTTTTTAGCCTCTAAATGACGTGAAAAAAATTAATTTCTTTATTGGTATAGTGCAATGCGAAGACAAAAAAGTGTGTAAAGTCTTCTACATGAAAGTGCCGAGTTGCTGGTCTTTATCCTCCAGGAAACTTTGAATCTCTTACTTTCAGAAAGTCACGAAACCCTCTGAGCGGAAACCCCTAGGAGCAAAAAGAGGATAGGAACTACATTTTCTTTAAATCAATCCTCCTATAAATTTCAGAATTTTTTTTTCATTTAAAGACTTTCCCCCATTTAGTGCTCACTAGTTTCCACCGAGAACGGTGCATTATGGCTTTTTATTGGGGATTTTAATGCAACAAATAACAAACGTCCTCAACCGTTACAAAAAGAAGTCTCATATCTAATAAATAAAAATAGAACCGCGACACGTGCCCGCATAATCGTTTACGTGGAAAAACTGCATTCTGATAAGACGGTTGCGCAGGTGGTAGTTAGTACGCGCTCGTACTATTTTACCTCTTTTACATTCCGCATAAAACCAACAGAAATTCAATGCTCTATTAATTATATAGACATACAGCGTGTCATAAATAAGCTTAGGGAACGTCAGCTTAACCACCTGAAATGTAATTTTTGGGTAAAAGAATTTCAAAAAATTTACTAAATAAAATTAAAAGAAAAGATAATTAAGTATAAAAAATTTTTTAAAAAGTCGGTCAGCCAAATAACACGCCTTACTTTAACACTAACACCAATATAACACCTGCATCAAGGCGTGGTTGTCGTGGTGAGGCTAATTTATCAGTTTGTCCCAGCTAAACACTGTTACGTAATGTTATTATGCACGGCTTGAGGCTTTATTACACACACTTATCTGTAAAATTCAGACTCCGTAAAGAAAATCTGATGCCCAATTTTTGCGGTCTACTAATTACACAGAGTGCCTCGAACCCAAAAAGGTAATTTTTGAAAAAGAATCTTTACAGAAATGAACTAAGAAAATTTCCATCTAACATTGTTAAATTTCTACTTGCTAAATTGCCATTCGGAAAATTTTCTAGCTTCAATGCTTCAGCGATGAAATCCATAATGTTCAATTTTTGCGCCCTAACGCCAAATGGGTACAAATAGCAGCAGTCAAGGGAATGAATGGTATAAATTAAAAATTATTTAAATGTGTTGATCGCTCTCTTCCACGGTCGACAGACAGCATAATTTACGGATGACCCTTAAGTGAGTCTATTTATTTAAATTAGGGCACATGGGGGGTGCATAAATTTCGACCATACCATATAGCATGGTTGTTCCAGTTTAAAACTACCCAGACAGACTAGTCGATAACTTCGACATTTTTCAATGTAAAATTTTCGATTATGTGATTTTGGTATTGTTGCTCATACCAACGCATTGACTTATTGACACGCTTTTCCGTTAACCTCTACTATTAAACCCTTTTAAAACCCCTTTATAAAGGGTATAAGCTCCGGATAACAAGGGTTAAATTACACCATTGTGTTCGGCAGTTTTCGCCCCTCAAAGTCAATATATCCGCGATGGGAAATCGTTCAACTTCAATCTACGCTAATTAGGGACATTTTGTCTGTTTGGTTTTCTGTTTAGGTTTCCATGGAGCTCCTAAAACCATTCAGAATTATCAGATTAGAAAACCAACGTCTGCGTATTGTTCCCCGAATTTGAATAAAAACTTTTGGTGCAAGTGAAAGAGCAAATAAAGGTTTCAATCGGGCAGATTTACAGTCATCGAATTTAATGACGATGCAATCCTCTTATTGTTTCTCGTTTATGGTCCTCTTTAATGTGCAATATATAACAGCAATCAATGGTAGGTTAGAGGCCTAACTAGGCAGATGCTGCGAATAAAATTGAGTTGCTTCAGCTGTTTCTCGCCTAGCAGGTCACTATATTGACTTTTATGTGGATTAATAAACAAGGTGATTAAGAATCACTTCTTGTTTAGTGTTGCTGTAAATTTTGATCTCTTTTGAATTCAGCCATATTTTGATTTAGCTGTTATCTTTGTGAAAACCAATAAAATAAGTTGTAGGCATGTGAAAATAACACAATGGACATCTACTTTTTACGAGATAAAAACTTGTCTTGCTCCCGAGCGATCATTACGCAAACGTAAGCACGCCACTGAGCCCCTCAATCAGTCCGCTTCCCACTGATCGATCTTGTTGAGGAACATCTACACGGTCACCATCTTCTTGAACTCCCTGGTCCAACCTGGACAGCTCCGTGCTAAACAGTGCGGGATTCAATTTTTCAAAGATTTTCAAAAATGCAGCTTTCTAAACACCACTTCGAAGAACGAGGGAAAGAGAGGGAGAAGGTAGACAGAAAGGGGGGAGGGGGAGAGGGAGAGAGGAAGTTCAGATAAGTATCGTGTTTGTCCATAATGGACAACTTCATCCTTAACAGTGCAAACTTCAGTTTCCAAAGAAATTCAAAAATCGAGCCTCCTAAGCACTGTTTTATGATCCGAACACTGGTCAGAAGAGAGAGATAAAAAATTGGTAAGCCCCTTGTTTGTCCATGAGGATCATTTTTATTACACATGGGCAGTTTTATCTTAAAAAAAAACGCTTATACCTCGTAGTCCATCAAACAAACCTTGAAAATAACAGACCCATCAAAAATCTCGATAAGTTGCTACCGTTAAGACTCGGCGAGCGGTCGGGCCCTTCGAAACCCTTTCATTCGCCCTTTGCAGCTTTTTTTCAGCCCTCAGCGCCCTATCGAGACGTCTTTGATTTGACACCGATTAGATCACACGAATAATAAAGTGATAATATTTCACAGCTTGGATCCATTCTTAAAGGTGGTCCCGGTTCTATTCATGCGTGAGTTCCACACATGTGGTTTTTTTATTATTTATTTTTTGATTTTGATTGTTTCGTCTAACGTGTTGTGTGAATGCTGATCGCAGATAACGGTCCTTCAGTCTTGCTGGATTGCTGTTACTGATGTTTGTCGAAAGCGAGTTTCTCCTTCTCGTTTGGTGACAAAGCCCTTGTTAATGGTTTCGCAGGTAGGTCTCATCGACTTATTGGGCTAACGACTAACGCCTTTTGAATGATGGACAGAGTTAATTGGTCAATCGAAATTTTAGGCCGGTCGACGGAAGCTATCTTGACAAACGTTGTGCCTACTCGCTCTAACTTTATGGCAACCCCGTTCCTACCGTCCTTCCAATGGAATTTCGCTCCATATTTGGACTTCTGGGAGGCTGAATCAATTTTAAATAATTAAAGATATATTTTGCAGGTCAAATCTTTTCATTTCCATTTGCACAAGTAAGTATTCCAGGAATGCGTGATTTCGAACAAGAAAGGAATAAGTGAGGTATTTGCTTCAAACCCACACGATTTCTCGTTTACCTACATCAGCGCTGTTGGAGAAGTAAATGGCCCAAAAGTTATTAGCCGGTAAGTTACAATAATATGCAAATTTTGCTACTGTGATGTTAATTATGTGTTAATATCGTCTGATAATATCTGCTGGTGTTTTGCCAATGTGTTAACGGTACTATCTGAGTCTTGGGACTATGCGCCAGGTTTAGAACTTTTCGAATAAAGCTGCTTATCAGAGACAATTTAACATTGATGTAGTGAGAATATACTAAAGGAAGCCCACGAAAGAGAAACAAGAATAAACAAATTTTCAGATAAAAAGTAAAACTTAATATTCACATAAATAATTAATCTGCTTTATTAGTAACAATTTAATATTAAATAATAAAAATTTGTTCTCATCTCTGATCGTCACTTAATGTACGAGATTTTTTTCAACAAAGACATCACACACTTAAAGTAATAAAGCAGTAGCGCCTCACAATTTTTTCTGCTTTCTTTTGGGTCAGATATTTCTTATTCTGGATCATTTGAAGCATGCTAAGACTAACTATAAACCTGCAACGACGACGCCTTTATTCTTAAGCCATTTAAAAGAGGAACTTAAGGGAAAATAGAAACTAGTTTTATCATATTATAAAGAGACCAAGCTTCCAACTCCTTCAGATGAAAGGAGTAACTCGCATGGCATTTTCTCAACGATGGCACTGAACCGCCCAAACTCAATATATCCTACGTAAAATAAATAACTTCAACATTTCGACATATGCTCCCATTCTGCGCCCAAATGATAAATGAGATCAATCGGTGGGGGGGTCGCGTGCTACATCCGTGCGAACCCATCACCCCTTCTTGCGTCCCATTGTTCAACCATCGTAACTCTTTATTCGAATTCGAACTGGTATCGATATTGAATGAGCAACTAATAGTTGTTTGATTGCGTTATTTGTGCGATATTTTTCTACGATAGCTCCGATTTTTACTATTTTGGCATGTGTTAATGTTTGTTTCTTTAACGGAACCTATTAGCATTCTATTACCAATAATGGCACTCACGCTAGTTTGTCTCAATACAGAACCCATATCCTTCATTAAGTGTTTAAAGATAAATATCTCAAACGCTACCGAAATCCCATTGAAGTTATCTCGGAGATGCAGGTCATTATTAACGATTCAGTGATCGTTAAAAATACTGATTTACTTTTTAACACACTCGAAGAATAGATTTTAAAGATCTTTGGCTTGATAAAACTATTATTTACCCATGATGAGTTATAATATGATGGTGTTAACTACAGCTTCAGGGCATCGACTCAAATGGGATGGAGTTGGTAGTAATTGGTTTGAGTTGGGATTTATTTAGAAATAATTCAAATCTATATGCCAAATGCTACAACGAGGACGTGCAAGTTGGAGCACATTCGATCAGACATACATAGAGTGACAAAAAAATGCCTCTAACCCGTCAAAGTTAATTTTTAAATGCCCAGATTCGACCAACAATCTGATTTTATGGTGTCATTGTTGTCGTAATATCAATGGGGGGAGAATAGGGAAAAGAGCCACAGGAAAATGTCTGAGGTTAATCCCGCTCTACCCGATCCCCTAACAACACATCGCATGTCTTGACAGATTTCAGCTCTTGACATTAGGTTAGTTCAGGTTACTAGAACCAGCGAATCGCACCCTAACGATAAAGGTAACAAGTGCTTATAAGACGATGACAAAAGACCTTTGGTTGGATCTTGGTACTAACCAAGGTCCAGTCGATCAGGCTGAGAGTGGATGAGATGAGGTTCACGTCTGAAAATATGAAAGAGAGTAGGATGTCTCTTTGGTCTAAGAATAATCATGTACCAAAAAGAGAATACTAAAGCACTAAGAGAAAATATGGGAGCTATGCGAAGGATGGACAAAAGCTTTAGTGCCAAATGTAAATAAATGATATAAGGCAGAATGGACGCAATGTAATTATGCACCGACAGAGATATTTACAAAACATGAAGTCTTCGATAAATATCTGTGCAAAATAGGTGTGGAAAATGAGAGTAGTTGCTGATTCTGCCAGGAGAAAGTTGAAGACACTCCGAAGCATACCCTGATGGTGAGCGTGAAACAATAGAGAGAAAACTCACGAAATGTGGGATGAAATGAGAGACATTCAAATAGATGATTGAAGAGGTTATGGGAGGAAAGCCGTAGAAGAAAAGAGGAGAAAAGGGAGTATACGTGTGGTGTATCTCGAAATAATATCAACAAGGTAGTTCCGGGTTATGGAGAAGAAAAGGGGTGGTTTTACTAGTAAAGTGGGATTATCATAAAATCCCACACTACCTGGATGTTATCATCAGGCCATCTGCGGAGAACATCGAACCGTCGGGTGTTTTTTAAAGATTTCCAACTCCTCAGCCAAAAAAAGGTTAGTTCAGGTTAGTGGACCTACAAAACAGGAGCAATAATGAAATGGAGGATACCAAAAATTACTATCTCAATCGTTGTACGATGTCAAATAACACATAAATATGTAGTAGAAAGTTGTCAAACCAGCACATTGTAAAAAACAATTTATCTCGATAAAAAAAGAAGTCTTTCCACTACCATGTAGTAATGAATTCAGATGAGAAGAATGATATTTATTTGAAATTAGGCGATAAAAGAACTACAGGTGGTAAAAATTTGCATAATGCTCTAGTCCCGCAAAAACCACCTCGATTCTATTCAGTGGCCGATGTTTACGAGGCCGTAAAAGTCTGAGGTAGAGATAGTGATAAAAGTTTGTCACCAGGCCATCAAAACATCTCGACAATGACGGTAGGAAGAAAAAGTGGTTTTGAATTGTCACTGCTAGTAACACTTGACAAGTCGTTAAATTAGGTGATAAAACTTTAGTGCTTTCTAAAGTTTTTCTTTACTACGAAGTGTGATGCCTTTTTGAAGCTGGGAATACGTAACAGAGCCATTAGGGACTGGAAACCAGTTCCAATGATTCAGCTGAATGAGTTGAAATATGCGTTAATGAGACATATAATTTGACCTAATAATGAGGTTTTATAACACTCCTCAAATTCAAATGAAAGAAAAAGTACAGAAGTGTCTGTTCTAATTGCAAGTTGATGTCCCTGAGAGATCAATTACTTTGCATCCGTTAAAAGGCGATTGGAAAAGCATCTGTAAGAGATTTAGTTTTATCATTCATCATCATCACATCACATTCATAACATAAGAGTGCGTTTTGATTGTTTTTATTTTGTTTTAGTAAACTTGTGTATCCTTTTGTCTGATTTTTTATTTCCTGCTTTTAATTTGATTTTTTGAGGAGACTTGAGGAGATTTTTTCACATGAGGTGGTCGAGCTCACACCGGTGTCGACGTAAAACCCAAACAAATGGTAAAAAGCTAAAATGATCCATTTAATCATCAAGAGTTACTGACTGAGCTAAAAAAATTATAAAACGGCAATTATGTCCTCAAACTGAGTTTTGAGTCTCAATTTCTTTATGTCTTTGATTTAATGTTGATTTAGCGTCGTTTTAACTTCTGATTGACGAGGAGGCTGAAACTGTTCCCCCAGTGACAAAAAACGCTACTTTCGTCACTCGTAGAACAACAAACTATTGTCAAATAAGTAACTTCTTATGTTGTCCAATAATGAATTTAGCGGAATTTTAGGCCATCAGAAGAAATCACATAATTCAAATTCACGTAATCGGTATGGTCAAAGTAACTCCGATAAGCGTAATTTCGAAGTACCAACGCGATTTATCCAGTAAACGAATGACCATTTGCGGTTATTCATTTAATATTTACACGGCTCACTTGTTGGTACTTAAGGTCGCGATGAAAAATACGAAGATTCATTGAAACATTATATTCCGCCGATTTGGCGAGGCGATTATGACGAGCACGTTTTATTCAGTGGGAATGTATTCTTAAAGCGAAGGCAAAGAGAAACGAAAACAGACAAGATAACAGACAACATTAGAGGGGAGGACAAAGGGCCCAATCCGAATGTTGCCTATCACCCTGTATATTGCTTGTGCCTTTTGAGAATTCTCAGTGTGTGTATATTAACATTAGAGAGTACCAAGTCACCTAAAACCCGAATTGAATATCCCAAAAATGTTGAGGCTCGTAAAGAAAAAATGTTAACATTTCTTGAAAGTTGAACGATTTTTAATATCGATTAAAGTAATCGAAAATTAGGTGAAAGAGATTTTCAAATTCAAAGGAAGATTAAAATAAAATTTTGGTACGTCCACGAATCAACTGACTTCGGCAATAACGTTCCACAGATTTGAGAGGCAAATGATACAAACGACAATTTAATTTTTTTACGGTTCTTTCACATTTCGCGTCCATGTAGGGGTGTGGAAATGATGAGAAGCGAAAGATATAAATTTGATTCAACATCAGTGTAAATAAAACATGATAAACTACTGTACATTCTTCGGCGTAATACCGATAATTCCCGGCAATTACTTACCATTTTTACCTCTGTAATACCTCTCTAGCCGCATGTGTCAACGTTAAAAATTGCTACTCGCTTTTGATTATCGCCTTTACCACGCTGTGAATTAATATGTGAACGATGAAAGTGAGAAAACGTTACTAACGATGAATAATATGGGGATTTTGCGTTAAAACATCGTGAATGTTTTTATGCTTGTTTCGAGTCAGTTCAGGTTAGTTCAGGTTAGTTAAAATTCCAAGCCTTACTGAATGGTATAGGGCAGAATAGACACAGTGCAATTATATGTTCACACAGATGCCTACGGAGCATGGAGTTTTAGGTAAATGTCTGTGCAGAATAAGAGTGGAAAGCGAGAATTGCTGCTGAGTTTTACCAGGAGGGAGCTGAAGACACTTCAAAGCATACTCTGTTGGTGGGTTTTGAGTAGAAAGTGGAGAGGGAAAGAAGTAGACAGAGAGAAAGAAAGAGAAAGAGAGAGAGAGAGAGAGAGAGAATGAATAAAGACTGAGACATGAAATAATGGGGAGAAAACTGACGGAAAAAGAAAGGAAATGTATAGAATTCTAAATTATGGTGGAGTATATTAAAAAAAGGAAAATAATAGAGGAAATAAGGAAGAAAGGAAAAAGGAGAAGTTATGTGTGTGTGCACGTTTGTTGTGCCTCGAAGTAATGCTGACAAGGCAATTCCGGGGCCAGGGAAAAGAGAGAGGATGGTTTTAGTGAGTAGATGAAAATATTCTTAACCCCACGCTACCCGGCTATGACTACCGGGCTGTCTGCAATGGACACTCGAATGGTCAAGTGTTTTTAAAGATTTTCAACTCCTCAGATACAAAAAAAAGTTTGTTAAGGTAAATTCGGATTAATTCTAGTTAGTTCTGGTCATCATGCAAAATAGAAGAACAAATCAAAATTGACAGATACGGCAAATGCTGATTGCAGAAGTAGTTGCTATCAATGCGGGAAAAAATATCACAGAATTTTGTGTTTCTCAATTCTGTGAGAAGGTTGCACAAAAGAATGCGAAGAATGCGTGCTGTACATACAATATTAAGGGACGCTGACCAGGGAGTGGCCAATGCGTCCAACTTAGAAAAACCCTCAAAGCAACAAAAACTGCAAAGCGTATTGAATCGGGCGGCAAATACTACAGCAACGCTCTGTATAGTCAAAAATACTGGTATTAGGAAGGTAAACAGAAAATTCATACGGCAAGTATGCCAAAGATTTTTTAACTATTTATTAATTTTTGAAAAACACGAATGATTTGTACATTTGACTTTCCCAAAGACATTAAAAAATGAAAGTGTTAACTTTTAGATAAGTAAATTAGGTTAAATCTTACTGTTTTTGTCGAAGGTTTTTGCATCACAATGTCGCTAAATTTATTAATCTCGTTATATAGTGTAATAAAAACTTGACAAAGTGAAATATTTTATTGGAAATATAATTTAAAACCACAGCTGTCACCGCATTAGTAAGTGAAACCAACCTATATATAGTAATAAAAACCTGAATATTTATGCGGGGAATCTCAAGTCAACATCTACAAATTCATTTACATGAAAAAATCTGTATGAAAGCGATTATCAGGGCACATCCAGAGTCATTAATGTAATCTATAGGTTGTTTTTTCTTGCGGGGAGTAATTAAAGTCAATTAAGTCCTAAAAAAACAACTTAAGATCTCACTTGAATGCGAATCTATAAAATTTCAATAACTATAATCATTAACCTTGGTGAAGGAAAAATCTTAAAGCATCCGAAAGAGAAATTTGATTCGAATGATAATATCAGAACGTAATCGTACCGGTCGCATTTCCAGCTACTGACCCATGCCGGACATTGAAAAAATGCCTTCGATCACTCACAGGAAATATGTTGTCTGTAATGTATATAATAATTCCGTTTGCCTGCAGATGCTTCTTATGACACAATACAGCCTCTTAAGATACCTACTTATTAAATTTGTTTCAGAGGAATTGTCCAATTAGTCGTAATGTTTTTTTTCTTTTCGTGTTTAAGCCGGAGTATCATTCAATAATAAGACATAAAAGCTGAAGGTTAATGAATATGATACTACCTACTTTAAATCAAAAGATAAGTAAAGTTTTAATAGCACAGGATGCATTAGCCGCATCCTAACACCTTCGGTAAAGTAATTACAAGGACTAATATAGAGTGCGTGCATAACGAAAAAGATTTTAACTGGTCGACTTTAAATGGTGATAAAAGCTCCAATGGGATGTAAGGAAATCGGAAAGGAGCAGGTGTTGTTGAGATTTATTTCAAACTTATCTTGAGCAAAGAACGCATATATCATTCAGGGTTAATTTAGTGCTCGAGACTTGTGCTTGTACCATAAACTCGGTAGCACAGTATTTTAATTTTCGCTTTTAATTTATTTGTGAGATAACGAGACACGTACTTAAGGTAAGTTAATTAGTATCCAAAGAAAGCGGAAATATCTCTGGAATTAATGAATTGTAGGAGTTAAGAATAAAACATCGTTTACTCAGACTTTGTCGGAATTTAGAGTCGGTCGATGAGAGAACGCCGAAATATCGCCGGAATTGATGAAATTAATGAAGTTGAGATAACGAACATCTTTTTACCATAATTCTAGGATTGGCCGACAAGCGTTAGCCCTAACTGATCTCGTTCCAGAAAATCTAATTGCTTCTCCAATTTTGCCCACAACCACCAAAGCTCGAACGTCAGGAACGCAAATCCAGCATCACTATTTGCAATAATAACAAGAATTCCGCCAACAAATCCCTGTGCAATTATTCCACTCCATTCCAAGGGGGTCAGAACTCTATGGTCGTAATTCGACTGCATTAGCCGATTATCCAGGCTGTTTATCTCCAACAAAGCTTCCTGCGAGTATCAGTTAATTAGTGCCGATGATCCGGCTGACACTACTTTGAGGGCGCAGCCCTATCTGATGGCCCTTCGCTTATCTGGCCGCTTTGTTTTCTGCTAATACACACACAAGAATTGTCTAGCAGATCCAGCATGCATGTGATATTTGGATATCAATTAATCTTATCTGGATTCCGTGCTGGGGAACGGAAAAAAGATGAGAGTGAGCAGACATCTGAGATTTTGCAATAAATTGTTAAAACGTAAAGATCGGACATGTTCTGAGGTGATTCGTCATTCTCCTTAACTTTTTGGAAATGACGCCTTACAAGGCAGCAGGGGTGGAATTGCACAGGATTTTCAGTTAAAACCAACGGAGCACAGTACTTACCCTTTACTAAGGGCTGGGGCAAACACCCTTGTTAATATGTCGGTAATAAATCTGTCGCCATCTTCAGAACCCAAAAAAGAGTAGGAAAACGCAAATAAACGGAAAACTAAAATATACAAGAGATTAATATTTAAAATATGTGAAACTCTCTAAAACTCCTCTTCTGGATCGTTACTGGAACATGAGGAGTCGCTCCCAAAAAATAAAAGAAAAAATTTAAGTTCCAGCCAAAAAGCTCACTTCAGACATTATCTCAACGCCTCGAGTTTCATCATTTATTTAGATGAATCTTCCCGCAGTTTATCTGTTCGACAAGGATGATTTAATAAACTGGCATCTACGACCATTTGTTCAAAAATGAAAAGAACTCCTCAAATTATCAGATCTACCACAATAATAATAGCAGTAGTAGCTACAACAGTATTATAATTACGATTTATCAAGTAAATAAATATATTTTGATACCATCTGACTGCATTCTTGCGACCTACGGTTTGCCAAGTGCGTACCTATCTAGCCAAAGACATAATGTGCTTATGGGCAAATCACCTGATTTGGTTAAAGGCAGTCGAATAATTACCAATCGTATACTGCATTCACTCTGGTTTATCAGCATTACCATCTGCTGACGTATTTGGTTTTCATTTGCATGCCCAACGGACTTTTTCACTCAAATCAAAATATGCGGTTTTAAGAAACATTTTGATCTACAAAAGATGCTCATCTCATCTGTTCAGTGAATCAAATGGGACATATATAAATATAAAACGAGTGAATCTACTAATCTGTCTGTGAAATCTACATATCACGCCGTGACCGCTTCAAGGGCTGCCTTGGGATTGCTTGAGGAGTCTAAAGCGTAGATGACCAGATCCTGAAGCAGCTCAACCGATGAAGGATGTTCTTCTAAAAATGTTGTCAGATTTAGCTCTCGTGAAGTGCCACTCTAACTGGCAATGTAAATGATTGCGAACATCTTCATTGCTACTTCGTTTAATTCACTACCTCTCTCGAATGTCAGACTAAATCCCGTGCACTCCATGAATGCGGTACAGCGGAATGAGCCGTGGGAGTCCCGCGGTGAGGTTGCCGCTATTTTCTATAGCGGAATGACCCGTGGAAACCTTGCCTTAGATTTTCCACTGTCTGATATTGAAGAAAATCGCTCAAATGGCAACGTTCCTTTTCATTTTCGGGGAAGTTGAGCTTTTGCACCTTTTTCAAATATTGCACAGAAACATTTTGCCACCTGTATAAGTCGTGCGAATAACTCTTCTCCTGGGGAAGTCGATAAGGCAAAGGTAATATAGTAAAATTCCATTTTCAATTTATTCGCTCTTTTTCTTTTTGCTAATAGGCTCACAATGGCTGATTAAATTTATTTAGACATAATGGTTAACCATACCCATGTATTAGCGTCGCACAAAGGTATGGATAATGGGAATTATTTTTCTCAATGGGTAACAGATAGAATTAGTTAATACTTTATTATGGTGGGTGTAGAAGAGAGCCAAGCAGTGGCGCAGTACGATTCTGAGAGCTCCCATCTTATTGCTCTTAAAGCGACGGTTTCTCATAACAAGAGAACTATTGACTGTGTGTGTGCAATTGAAAAAAAGAAAGAAAAATAAATAACTTATTTTGGAACTGAAGAACCACCAAGAAATCTTCCCAATATCGGGTACCACTGGTCGGTGCGGCTCGGTCGCGTATGAAATAAAAACCTTGACCACCGCCGGACGGTCGTTCGTAAGGATGGTCAAGTGCCGGGCCGAAAGAGCCATATTAATAATGTATCAAGATTGTTATCGACGATTTCGCTTACGATGTGCAAGCGAAATTACTTATTCTCCTCTCCAGCACCGCCAAAGATGCTTCGACCTTTAGCCTCATTGTTCGATGATGTCCGGCAGATAAGATTTTGCTATTATTAATTTACTGTTATAGCTGCATCCTGCAAGTGTTGATGTATTATTACTGACAATGCGCTATGTGAGTGCATAATCGATCAATTAGCTACAATATATTCCACCTGGTTATACATTTCCAATTCAAAATCTATTCAAATACTTGCCAATCAGGCATTTGTTAGAGGTTCTTTGAGAATGTTTCTCTTTTTTTCCTGTCTTGAGTGTAATTTCTAAGAATTAAAATCAAATTCTTAAAGGGCACGTACACCTAATATCATCTAATGTTACAAGTAAAATTGAAACTTAAAATAAACCCTGTAAGGCCCAAACAAATTTCCCCTTTAAGCCCTTTAAAACAAAACAATACGGTGGTTGTCGACCGCCCGGAGAGCGAATAAGTTTGGGGATGAACTTTGAATGACCACTCGTGCGAAAGATATTGTTTATTACATTATTGTTTGCCCCTAAATTTGGTTTCGTATTATCTGATGGATTAGCGGGGGGCTGGGAAGATGGATGAAGTTTTCAGGGGATGTCGAGCCTGACAGTGATCATATAGACGATTGGACCCCATTGAAGTAGTTGGCTATCTTTAATAGAAAAACCTTATTTTACTTAAAAATCTTTGCTATGGGGCAACACATTGTCCTTCTAAAAGCAAAGTAGGTCAGTTCCAGAGACTTGAGATTAGTTAATGTATTTCCGTATAATTGATCTACTTAGGAGGAAAATCACAGAAGGTTAAGCTACTGAAAGCTGTGAAAACATGCATTTCTGCTAAAAAAAACTTTATATGAGTGACTTAGGTTAGAGGATGTCTGTTTCTGGAGCTCTGTAAGGATTACATACAACACGCACATATAACTTAATTGGTTACCTGCGTCCCTGTCCTGGGTCCCAGCTACTGAACTTTTCACATTCAATTCGGAAAATGCAGCTCTACCATAATTTTAGCGCGGTCCGGATATGGGGGAATCATAAGGTGGTTTTCAGCAGTTAGCGTTACCACCATGTTGTCACATCGGAAAACTGTGGAAGAGCTTCAAGTTAATCTAAGATAATGTAAAATTATATCGTATAATGCATTAATCTTAAGGCAATTTCGACGTTCTCGGTGAAAATGTGCGTTATCCACGCTTTTCACACCATTCACAAACATCACATTCAATACCCAACTAAGTTGAGAATGCCGGTGAAAAGTCGCGGCCTAAAAGAAAGGGACGTAGCATTATTATTTACAATTTTGTCCCCCTTTTTGGCAAATGAGGCACTAATTCATGGCGGCGAAATCGGAGAAAATAACGCCAGCATGAGCGCGCATGATGCATCTCTGGCGCAAAACGACCTCAAAAGTATGGCGGCCTTCCGGCCAAAAAGTAGAAGTTGATGGATCATTGGTGAAAAGGAACGAGCATTTCACATTCATCAGGTTCGCGCGGATTCTTCGCATAATGAAAGACGAAATCTGATACACATTGAACAAAGCAATAAACATTGGTAATTCATGAATATTCAGGTGAACGAAACTTCCAGTGAAACCTTGTAGTGACCTTCCAGCAAGTTGACTACCGCTTCCGTATCGAGCCTTAAAATAAAGCGGGATTCAAACAATTTAGATTTTATGAAGACCGAACCCAAGATGAACGGTACCAAACTCGGACGCCGCCATAGTATCATGCTTTATGTTGTTTTAGTTACGGTTATGCATTTTACGACAGCTCGTGAACTTTAATTGGACCTAATAATATTCTACAACATTCGCTAATGTTTTTGAACCGGACTTGAGCTACACCTGGCGCCTTCCTATTATCGCAAATAGCGCGAGCAGCGCTCACTGGTTCTGGTACCATTTTACCGTCGCAGGAAAAAATAACCCCATCTACGGCTTCAAAACCAAAATATTTATTCCCATAGTTCCATTGTGTAATGAAAAAAGTCACCGCTTTCACGCCCCAAATTTATTGACACACAAAAAAACATACGCCTTCAAAATTAATGTCAAATAAATCATCCTTTAGTCACAACGTTGCCAAATCAGAACGGCCTAATGCGCGTAATTCTTCCCGAGAGGTTCCCCTTATTATGTAACAATGTAACCGACACCCCCTGCATGTCAAACGTAAAAAATACCAGTGTCACTTGAATAGATGAGGCCAGCGCCGGGCTCAGCACTTGGCATTTTCGCCCTGCTCGCCGCGCTACGCACTAGAACCCTTGCTGTTGACAACCTCAACGCTTCCCACCATTCGACAACATTTTGACAGGTCTGGCAATTGACAGATGACCACAATTGACGAATTTGTAATCGCAAAGAAACTGCTGAAATTCACAGAATCCCTGAATGCGCCCCTGTTCCGATCCCTTATTAGCGTTTTTTATACATCTATTAGGAAGCCAGAGTGAACAATCGAGGATCGAGAGAGGAGCGTGTGAACTTCTGGTATTATGGAGTGGGCATAATGATATATTTATAACAGTTGACAATTAAAATATGGAAATGGCCACTCGATGCCACCATGATTGCGAAGGAGATCTGCGATTGTAAAGTTGATTGGGGCTCATTCAAAAATATGTAACTTTCATTGTTCAGGGGGTGGTGGTGGGTTAGAGCGTGTGACTTTTCTGGTTTAAAACTTCGAGTGCAGGGATTGGGCGCAGAAATTAAATGCCTCAGTATTTCGCAAGCAAGGAAAATAAGAGAGGAACCGACAAAGATGTGCCAATCAACAAACATGAGAATCGAACAGATGCGGATTCAAGGGAGCAACTTCAACCTTTGATTCCTTTATTTTGTTCGTTGCCTTTCCTCGAGTTTTAAGTTCACAAAATGCCCTTTGATCTTCTTGTTTGCACGCTTCTTATGTACACACCTATCTTGAAGTTGGAGTAAATTTTGTAGCTCTTTCGTTGGATAGTGTTTCCCCCTTTTAGATCAGGCAGCCGTTTTAGGCGAAAATGAAAATGGATTTACGAGGAAATTTAAATTTATATCAAATTAACATTTCAGTCCTGTCAGATAGAGGTATTAAGATATAACGCAAATCAAAATGATTACACACAATTAAAGATTTAAGCATATTCGTTGATGGCCTATCATCTCCGAAGATGTTAAATTAAATCGTGATGCCTGGTAATTTTTATTCGTCACTTCTCCACTTACATTAAATTACTGGTGCAGCTTATTAAAATTTTATTCATTATGTTGGGTGCTTTAAAGTTATAGAGATGGCTCGAATGTAAATTAACGTTCTCTGTACTTAAATCTTATTTGCCTTCTTATTGCCAATAATACCCAAATTAATAGTTTGTATATCGCATTCGGGTTTTATTTGCAAAGCGGCAGACTCTGTAATCTTTATTTGTCCTCTGTTCATTTTGCACATGTCTGTCATCACCATTAAATTTTTTAGAAAAATCCACAGAGACCTTGTATGTGACACATTTTTCTAAGTTTTTAAATAAAGCAATTGTGGGAGGTGTACATTCTCCCGTGCAGACCCTGTATAAAGCTTCTTCTAGACTTACCCCATTCGAGAGATCAAAAGTAACCGAACAAACCTGAATTATTTAAGTAAACACAGTTAATATCTTTACAGTCTTCTATAGCAAATTTCAAACAAAAACCTCAAAAATTAAGACATTTTTCAAACTTGGATTAGTTAATGTACTATACAGTGGGTCCAAAATATGGAAACACTGCAAGAATCTTCTTCAGTACTTTCCTTTTCCTATATCAAAATAAATTTGGAAGCAGATGGCCACTTTTTCTCTATGAAATCATGTAATTCGATGTGGGAACACCAATCATCTCTCAATCATTTCATAAG
The DNA here is from genome assembly GCF_039881205.1 of Euwallacea similis. NCBI lineage: Eukaryota > Metazoa > Arthropoda > Insecta > Coleoptera > Curculionidae > Euwallacea > Euwallacea similis. Next base: position 1,712,882 of record NC_089624.1, read on the forward strand.
ACCATTAGCGTACATGAGCCACCGAACGAATATGCGCTATTGTTATTAGGGTGGGATACTTCTATTAAATTTCCTTTGAAAAATTGTGTTGGGTAAAAGTGAAACTGAGCGATAATGAAAATCAGATGAAAACATGAAAAATTTCTAACGGGCTCCATGAAATTTACAAATCACGCTGCCATTTGGAGCAATAACTCAGTCTGCTTAAGCAACCGTTAAAACGTAAATTCTCATTTACGTTTAACCTTATCTGATACAGATGGATGTATTAATTGAAGTACTATGGTGTGATTTCAGATTAGTTCCTCCTAAAGGAGATTAACTGCCAATTTTCACCTTGCAGAGAGGGAGTCTGCGTGGGTCTTTTAAGACGCTTTGTCCTTCATGATTTTCACCTCACACTTCATAAACGGGTTACGCAGTGCATGTGAAATATGAAATTAAGGCAGTAAATCCAAAGAATCGTCGACAAAATTGAGTTTTATGTTTCTCGGACATGGCATGTTTAAGTAGTTATGGTCTCGTGCAAATTGGATCATATTTATTGAATCGCTCATTTTCATCAGTTCACGAGCTGTTTTGGATCGGTCTTACTGCCGGTAATCATCATACCGTTTATGCTTTTTATCACTTTAGGCCGGAGATGAGGAGGTAATGTCTTCATTAGGAAATACGTAGGTTTAATAAATTTTAAAGTTCCCTCCTGTAAAAAATACTTCGTCTATACGCAATAATTTATTGTTATACAAGAAAAATCAGGTATCCAATCGCAGAGGGTTTAGATCCATGAAAGTGGGTATTGAATGATGCGGACGTGTGGTTATCAATGAGATATAATAAAGGGACACCCGATCCTTCTCTGGAGAGCAGACATCCCTTTATATCGAGAAATAAAATAAAGCGAAGCAAATCCTATTGACTAGACTTGGTTGTGGCAACACATATTATACAGAGTGATGGCATTCATTATGTACATCAAAAGAGAAATAAACCACAACACCATATGTAGGGTGTCCCGAATTCCAACTGCGACAATTTGTAAAAATGTAACAAATTGTAAAAATTGGTCAAAATATTATATAATCGAAAATACTTTAAAAACTTGGTTTTTGCTAGTTCCCTAAACCTGAAGATAGAAAAATCCATTGGAATCATATCAGGAGAAATAGGAGATGAACTAAAAAAATTGCACAAACGATACATTGATCTATTCAGGGATTAAATCCGCCAGATAACATTGTAGAAAGAAAATAACTAAGAAAACTGTATTAAACTTAAAAATATATATCGAACTTTTTTTGACCGGGCGCAATTTAATGTTTCTCGTAAAATCTCAGAAATAAAAAACAATTTGGCAACGCTGCACACGACATATAGCAAGTCGATTTTGGACGTAGCGATAGTGGGCACACCTAACTAAAGCACCCTGTATATATGCCCAACGCAATTCAGCTTAGAATAGTGATCGAAAATATGAAGAGGGCGTTCATAAGGCCAATGAATTTGCTCTTCCCCTCGACTAGCGGTCCACTTAGTGGTTATGACTTGCATTTTTTTGTAATTGTGGGAAATTTAAATATTAAAGTCATTATGCCTATCGTTAATTTTGGCTTATTTAAGGACCATTATTTATATCGTTGATTTTAATGAAAAAGGCTCAACTATAGTTGCAGCTACTCATATAGGTCTTATAAAATATTTTAAGTGTAATCATTTATGAAACTAATGGTATAAAAACCAAATATAATGGTTTTCCTGGAAGTTTAGAGGGCTACAATACACACTCGTAAACGTATATACATTTTTAAAATGGAAAAGTAACACAGTCTAGTGCCCATAAAAAGGCTCATTCGAAATAATTATTATTATCAGCTAGTAGCACGTGTGCTCTGCAATGCAAGGGTGAATTTAAAACCCTCCGTTCCAGTGAGTCATTCAATTAACCATATTAACACACTGATTGGTTGATAATGCCGCCGAATAGAACGTTTTATTAACGCTAATGGTTTTTGCCATTTACCTAAATGGAAGATTGAATATCAAATTTACTTTTTTATTTTTTGGGACATAAAAATGAATTAGTTCAACTGAGATGTTCAAAAAATATGTAATAAGCGAAACGGAATGCAGGCTGATTTGTTATAAATTATGTTGATGAAAAAAGTTGTTCAATTCCAGTTTTTCACTAGGTCTTCATCGCTTTTGAAAAATCATTGCTCCACATATGTCGAATACTTTCAGAATTGTATCTATCGGATTAAAGGCTGACACTGGCAATCTTGAGAATAATGTGATGTGTCTGACGATAATGTCATACTGTGATAATGCGACGATAATGCAATAATGTGACGATGGTGTGATAATGTGATTATAATGTGATAACGCATCGATAATGCGATAATGTGGTCTCTGATAGTATTACGGCGAATGTTCTCGATGGATAATATTCAATTTTCTTTACCTTTAATATAGCCCATATTCCTGAGTGCTTCCGACCATCTCCTACAATTTTGTACGAATTTTTCACCGATTGGATTTACGGTTCTTCCTAGACCATTTATGGGCACTAAATTTCATATAGAGTACAGCAATTTTTTATATTACCTATAACAACAAATTACGGAAATCAATTATCCTTTTTCATGGGTCGACTATCGAAGTTATGCTAATGCGAATCTTAATCTCGTGTTACGACGCATACTTTCCAACGTTCTGAAAGTCAACCCTCCAGAGTGCCACTCTTCACGAGTTAAGTACATCGTAAAAACAGGAATTTCGCATCTTAGGATAGAAAATCAATGATATGGAAAATTCTGTTAGGGCCTGTTTTGCTAATTTCGAATTTCTGGACATTTTTCTAGAGTTGCGTATTTATGGACGATAATGGTAAAGTGTATTAAAATTTATGAAACTTTGTTCTGTAAACTCGTAAACTGGACACCAACGGATAATAAACTGATGCTTATGGCTAGTTAAGTAAATTTCATTTAACTACGACACTGCACGATAGTACAACTAAACAAACATGCAAAAGGAAAAACCAGAGCAAATTCGTAATTAGTTGCCTTCTTAGGGTTAAAAGCTTTGTAATTAGACCGGGTAATAATATAAAATCTACAAGAGGCACCTGACAGGATGCCCAAGCTGAATCGATCTTCGGAGAGTGCAAACCCTTAATTGGAATTAAAACATATATTATCGATACAACTAGCTACTGCCCGTCATAAATATTACAGAACTGCCTGTAAATTTATTGTGTCCTTCAATTTCAAGTTCGGATTAATTTAACAGCGGTACTTGTTATCACTAACCTCATGTTAAGCTTGGTAATCTTGACTTGGTGCAGGTAGATATTCTACATTAAAGTTACTGCCTTTGTAAGGACCAGTTTTTCAATTTAAAGTTATGATAACCATTACTTCAATTATTTCATTTTTAACCGATAGTGAATACAGAATTCCTTTGTTTTACACTGGGGTGACGGTCCTTGAAAACATCGTATAAATGAGTCATAAACATTTTTATTTACTTACGCACGTTTCATGGCTTTACGGGGTAGAGGACAAATGGTGATATATAATAGAAAGATATGATACAAGTTTGATTTTTTAGCTTCGCCTATCAACCCAAAAAGAATCGCCCTGATTGCAATTAACCGGACGATGAGGAGCGCAGTCAGCAATCGAGTGCGGTAAAGCATCACTTTCTGCACTTGATGAATAATAATGATTAAAAAATAAAATATAATCCTCTATGCACAGCCCGTTAAATATTTTGGTACGCTGTTTCGTTAGTTAGATTCATAGTTTTTCTTTGAGAAACAGTTAAAGCCTTATTCCTTAAGCCCAATTTTAAAACACCCTGTACAATAAAAATCGGTTTTAGGTGCGTAAATCACCGAATTTAAGACACTGTTCGCATTCGATTTGGGTCATCGGGTATACTACGTATTGGTAACTTAATACATGAGCTTTCTGGTAAAATCACTACCAACTAACAGTCCCAAACTGCATCAGAGTCCACACTACCACTGAAATTACAATATTTTGTAAAGTCAACTTGATGGTTTAGAGATTGAATAATACTGCTCACATATTTACTTCGTTTAGACATTTAATATCCAATTAATCGGATCCAGTTACCAGCAAGATGCCAACAGCAAATTATATCTTTTGAAGAAATAACTTATCACATCCTGCGCTTTTTTTCGTGTAAGTGCCTTTAATACGTTTGAAAGAAAATAATGAACTAATTAATAATAACTAAGTAAATAGCTCCTTAAGGCTGCACAGAGGTCTTCACGTGTTTATAAGCTTTTTGTCAGAGATAAATTGCCATTATTTGATATTAATGAGAACATTCATTATCGGCAAGCAAACCTCTTGATCTAATTAAATCTAGTAAAGAAGAACGTTCGAAAAACTCGAAACTACATTCAAGAATTGCACACCTTTACAAGCAGGAATCGTCATAAATGTCAACGTAATTAAAACGTAAAACCATAATTACGTTTATGTGTAATGCAAAGTGTTTTTTTTCTTTTGTGAAAATTCACAGTTAAACAAGAGATTTGTTTCGCTTTTTATGTTTTATTGTCTTAGTCACCCTGATGAATGTTCCCTTATTAATTAAAGTGACTTTTTTCACTTATAAAGTAAACATTTAATTATTTATTTTGCGTGATATTAGTGAGCTCTATAACCACAACCTTCTATGGCCACATTGTCTTTTTTGCCCTCTACGTGTTCGGCAGTTTGAGAAACTGCTCTGATTCGTCATACTTTTTCGTCACCGATTCACCATCTTTGGGTATTTCCCAACATTTCACAATACACGGACCGGCACTAGGACGGAGACCACTAAAACTGGTCGTTCTGTTTGAACGGAAGGCCGTCACATGTTAGTACCCTTATGACGTCACTTTGTCGCTAGAGATGCGTGATGTGCAACTGGTGCCTATAGAAGACGTGGATGTCAAGGTGACATCACTTCCTCCCGTTAAACCGCCATGGATTAGTGCCTCATTTTGCCACGAAGGACGGACAACATTAAAAATGTAGCATAGCATTCATTCATCGCCGCTTTGCTCCTCGCTTTGCAAACTAGCATCTTAATGTATGAAAATCGGACTTTGCCCTTGAAATCAATTTTTTCGTTTTGCTGCTCTATGAACGAGGCACATGACAGTAGTCGAGTTTGACATATGAATGAACTTTTTTATAACTCACTCCTGCTATTCCACTACTCCCACGTTTACAATACGTCAAACTCGGACGCTGTCACAGCCCCTTATTTATACAAGGGCAAGACAATTAGTTTCCGAGTTTTGAAACCTCCCGATTGTTAATGAGTGGGAATAGCTTATGCGAGTGGGAAAATCCATTTTTTTGTATTTTTTTTTTAAGTTAATCTTAAAAATTGATTCATTTAAACGGATTCGCTTCAAAAAAAATTCTGTAATACTATTCCTCCAGGTGTCTCACCGACACGAAGAAAACGCGCCCGCCAAACCGGAGGCAACGCGGCCGTGGGTTATTTACCTGGTGGCTGGTGGTACACTTGATGACCGCTGAAGAAGACGACGCCGAAGAGCACGAGCCCCTCACGAGTTGGGTGTCACGATGCGGTGCCTACCTGCATAAATGCTAATGGGATATCGTTTTAACTATTGCCGTCCACGTGCCCCAAAGGACAAGGATGGGCAAGGTAACAATGTCCTTTTCTTACCATTCTGGACCTCCTGAAACGTAACAGACATTTCATGAAAATTCTGACATCAAATTAGTGTTTCCACAGTTTTTCAGTTATTTTGCTGTAATCTGATTCATCCAATTTTTAATTTGGTCAATTAGTCAACTTTTAAAAACATGAAAATGTACATATCTGTTTACAGCGGACTAATTAAAATGCAGCATGGAATTTTAGAGCATTTGCCTGATGTTGTATGTGGTTTGCGTATATTATTTTTCATGCAACCTAGTAAATCTCCATGCGAATAACCATAAAATAAATCTAAGTGCTCCTAGGGTATGGTACTACCTAATCCAAATACTGTTACGCATAGTGGTACGAGTAGAGCAGTATGCGGTATGCGTGATGCGGAAGTTTTCCGGTACATATTAAGGTGCTGCACTTGAAAAAATTAAATCATAGAAAATATTCACCTATCACATGCTGTGTGCTCTTTCAGCATATACAGATTGAGCCCCACATAGGCATAACATAGAATGGAAATACAGGGTGATAAAAAAATCTAGGACTTGATCAAGAAATATATCATACATAATTCAAAAAATTGCCTACGGGGTACCTAATTACACCCGATTATGGGATTATGGGTTCTGAATTTTTGATTTGTAGATTATTTTGATTTAGATTTTTGTCTGGGTGAAACCCCATAGAAGGAATGTATAGGAGATTTAAGCCGAACGGACAAGAAAGCGATTCAAACAATCCTCTTCGCCCAATTCTGAGATCTGGAGAGCCATGACTCTTGGACAGACAGTCTTATTGGGGTCATGCATTACCGTCTGGTTATTTTATTACTACCGTTTACGTTAGGAAAAATTAAAGCATTTTGCGGTATTCGGTTGTATAGGGGCTCGATTTTTTTCAACATTAGACTAGATATTGCTGAGACTTCCAACAGTCTTTGCGAGACGTTTCAGTTTTAATTTGGAATCTTTAGCGTTTACGCAGAAGTGCATATGGTGAACATGAAATAATTAATATTGCAAAATGGACATTTTTGTCAAATAAATTTTCCCAAACACAAAGAGGTGGACAGAACACACAACGTCTAGTTGATTTTTCTCAAAGGTTTGCTCCTTTAACCAATTGTTTCCATAGAACTTCAGTTTTCTTACCTAGCAAACTTCCGGACCATCCTTGGTCGTTCCCCTCTTCGAGGTTGAATTTCTCCAGCAAACGGATACTTCCGAAAGTTGCAGGAGATTTCAGCAATTCCGTTTTAGGGTTGCAGCAATCTAAAAGATGCACCTTGTATAATTGCATGGATATTTCAGATTTATTTCATATATCCATGCAGCGACCACGCATAGCGTCAATTTTCGCAAATCTATTCGTTCTTTACGGATCATGCAGTAAGTCTACAAACTACTGAAGGGCTGAAAAGCATTAGGAAAGCGTCTCTCAAAGCCAAAGAGGTTGTCCAAAATCGGGATCATAAATACGTATGTTTTATCTAACATTAAGTTATTCTGACTGTTAATCCAAGAGATGCGAATTAGAATCTTTAATAAAAATCAGGAACTTCTTTGAAGATTCTGAAACTCCTGCGTTGGTGGTCTACCTGACAAGCAAAGAAAATCTTAATACCGAGAAACGGAACCAAAACTGAATACTTTGTCACTATCTCCGAAAATATCTGAATTATTTCGTTTGACGGGTAAAGGCCCATATTAGCGTGAAGTCCGGATAAACAAAATCAGCAAACCGGTCCCTCGGGTGAAAAGGCGTACTGCATTCTTCAAGTACGACGCGGTACTTAAAAACGACTAATTATAAATTCTACGCGCAATCAATTTTTATCTGGACATTGTCAGTGCAAATATTTCATTCATGTTTCCAATCCCGAACGGAATTAATTGAATATGAATTCGATTTCACTTAATAGCAGTGGACTGATTGCTAAATTTAAGCTGGTAACGATCTTAAACCTTTTTCGTGTCTTAATATAGTTAACCACGCAAAAAATACTCCTCTTCGCTGCATAGAGCTTTTTTTCACATCTATATCGAACATGTATGCATGAAAGATATGCCATTGTGTGTGTAATTTAATTTATTCCTTCGAATTACTGGAGTTGTTAAAGGATTACTTAAATTCTTATAACTCTATTAGTCAGTTACACGTAGTGTAAGAATTTTAAGACTTAATTACCTGTCGGTTGATTTGTGCTGCAGTGTGAGTCTAAAGGTTTCGTGGCCTCTTCTTGGGTGTGTTTAAACCAGACCAGTACTATTATACGTTATTTCCTTACTCAAATGCAAGAGTTCGGTGAAAATTCTTTAAACCTTAAATTTACTGCTAAATTAAACTATTTAAATAAACTTACTATCTAAGGTTGGAGGAGTTACTTACTTAAACCCCTCCAACCTTAAACGTTCACTCACACTCATCGCCCATCCCCGCTGACTTATTAAAGAATATTTATCCTCACTGAATGGCACAATATATTATTGAATTAGATTATTTATTTATTTATTATTTTAGATTAAGCTGAGAGTCAAAATAGTGTGAGTGAACATTCGGTGTTATTTCTAAATGCCCAACTTCATATTGCAAAATGTAGTTGAACTAAAACAATAAAAGTAAATAAGTAACACAGAAAGAAGCCTCACGCTGTGGTCATAAACCCTTTGATCTCAAAGTTTTTATTGTTTGCGATGTCAATACAAAAAGGTCGGCGATATCTTAGAGGGAAAATTAGCATTGTGAGATTAAGACGAGTTGCTCATGTTGTTATACGTTTCTTTATAATTAAATAAATAATGCATTTACGGCCTTTTTGTAGATGCAAAATACGACCGTAAAAATGAAAAAAAGAACAGATACATAAGCACAACAATGCGAAGGGATCATCACTACAAACGAGGATGATCCAAAAACAGTATTTTGATCATTGATTAATTCCATCTTTAATGAGGACCTTCATGCCAGAAAAAATTACGAAAGACATTAAAGTAAAGTTTAATAAAAAAGTGGTATTAAGTACTACGCTGCTCATCTATTACAAAACTTTTGCGAAGCTACTTTTTGCCATTTTGTAATAGAAACTTTTAGTTAAATTCAATATGAACTCTATCGAGGTTCGTTGCTCGGTGAGCGACTTTGTACTAGTCAGGATTCCGCAACAACACTGTGCTTCCCATCCATCCGCATTAAGGCGAATTCCTCTTCATTATCAAACGAGATAATTTAAAACTTAAGAAATTACACGGACCTCCTGGAATGAATACGGTTAGCGCCAAAGCAAAAGAACAAGACCCAAAAAACGTCGAAAACGTGTCGGTGTCGCCTTTCGTACCAGCCTACACAAGCAAATAAGGGAAACACAAACAAAAAGAAAGAACTTATGAAAAAATGAATACAAGGGAAATGGGCGCAGACAAAGTAAAACCAGCTCAGAAAATATTCCTTTTATAGTAACTCTAAAAGTGAGCGGAAAGTTTTCAAACCTTTTAGCCGTAATTGGAAAAACGAACTTCTTAAAACTGCCAAGCTATAGAGGATGAAAATAATTCAGTTAATGATCACAAAGGGCAATGCGGTAAATCTACAGTCCAAAATCCATATACTTTTGGTATAATATCTCGAAAACAGTTGGAAAACGGAATAGAATAATATAGTTACTACTGTTACACAGGGTTACCCTCTCTTAACGCAAGGTTTGATAAGCTATTGCAAATGTTGCTGTAGAGCAGAAGTGAAGTCATGTCGGCTAGGATTGCTTTTTAAATATGGTGATCGTTATACAGGGCGATCCAAAAATTGTGGCGATGAAATGATCACCCACATGTTTTTTTTTTAACGAAACAGCCTGAATACTATTATTTATTTCAATTAATAGATTATCTCGCTTTCTAAAATTTCCCCTGCAATAAAAAATTTTTTTAATGTAGCTTTGCAACGTGACGTCACGTATTCCAAAACGATGTTTTTAATATTAAACGCTATCGAATTCTGCTACATGAAATATTTGCATACTTTTAAGGCAAAAAAAAAGGATTTTCAATGGCTTTAACCTTTCAGAACTTTCTTTTCAGTTGCCCCTTTTCTAGGCAACTTCGTAAACTGGAAAATATATTAAATCGATTCTACAAATTAATTTATCTACTTTTCTTTTCCCAGTATTCTATGAGGAACGGTTTCTGAAATATACAGAAACTTCCCTTATTATCCAGAAATTATATTTAGTTAGACGAATAATGTCATAAAAAATACAAGCATATAAAGCATACAGGGTGCTGTAAATTTATGGGGATGTGTAGAGATCTTCGAAACCATAAGATATACAGGATCGTCTATTATAGCAAATATGCACAATTTTTTTTCCGTTCATTCAGCTCGTTTTACCTGACGCTTACCCCTACCTACAAACACGTGGTAGAAAATACACGGATGACGTTCTATAGCGGCCGTTATATAGCGACGTCGTTTTCTTAGGAAACCATAGCTTTACCTAAACTTAAATACACCATCAAATTAAGCACTAAAGGTGATTAAATCATTCACCACGGCTGAATAAAACAGTGGCCCCTGTAAAACCATCGCCCAACAATAAATCAACCGCGCTCCATCTGACAATAACCGAATCGATAAACAGACCCAATAACAAACACACACCCGCCCCTGAATCGCCGAAATTTTCAGGGCCTCACACCAATCACCTTAACTTGCGACGTTCGCTTGTCTAACACCTGAAAATCGCGGGGGTGTACCCACGGTCAGCCGCAGCCCCTATTGGCTGACACACCGTTAGAAATACTGGAGAAAGGGAAAAGAGGCGGAGCAAATAGACGAGTAGCAATTGTTTCAGCATCGGCGAACCAGAGCTAGAAGAGTTTACAGGCAGTTAGATTTAGAATTTGTTAAGAGACGGTTGCCAAGGGCTGCGCTTGCGAGCTCTCAGTAAAAGCTTACGTGCGTTGTCGTCAAAAGTTGTAGAACTTTGGAAAAGTATGTCGCATCGAAGTGATTTAACTGGGCGGAATATGTGCATTAAAAACTGAGATTGTTGGAGCAGTGTTACACTATTCAGCCACAGGAAGATATGGTAATTTTGTAAGTATTTACGAGTTTCTTTCGTACTTGATTGTTAATATCCCAAGATCATACTGCAGCTCGATGAGTTTGCGGCTTATGTTCTCGTTGATATCTACGAAATCTTAAGTAAGCTATACGTTATTTTTTCGTTAATTAAACCAAAGCGGGCAGTTTCTGTAAATTACATACATCTAAGAGACATCAATCATTACTCAACAACAATGTCATCAAGATTGGTTAAATTGAAGCAAAAACATAATTTATCATTAATTAGGAGTAGAGAGTTAACGCTGCACGTTAATCTTTTAACTTTAACGGTCAATTTTATTAACCAGACATAAGATTTAACGAAAGCGGCAGAGCTAAAAGTAGAGTACCATGGTACTTTGTAGTACCATGGTAGCGAGTATGACAGGTACTTGTTAAAACTGATGCCTCTAATTACCTTATTAAAGTTTATGTTATGTAATACTATAATATGTTATATCCTCTGTTATTACCCTTACTTCACGCTGGAACATTTAAGACACACTAATCGCGACAAGAATAATTGGAGATTAAAATTTACTTAGTGTTAAAAAGTCCCGGTAGCTTCGGAACGATAATTTCCATAGAAATGATGAAATAAAAGCACAATATTGGTTAGGTTCTTGATTACCACGCAAATTATCTCCTAGATTAAAGTTACCAGGACTGACAGGATCTAGTTACGTAACTACTAATATTTTATTTATGTATAACATAATAACTATACAAAAAAGGTCCATTTAACAAACCAATTAATAAAAGAATATGTGTACAGAGTGGTCACGGAAACCACAAATTGTGAGACATAACTATTATTATATGAGTACTTCCGGTTTGACCTAAAAGGACCCTAATTTGATATTTTCAAATAAGCCATCCTGTGTTTGCTTAACATTTTCGATTTTAGAGGGTCACTTCACCGTATGGTACTGCCCTTTCTTTATTTTTTCTTTTTTAATTAGTATTTTAAACTCAACCTAGGTGGATATTTTAGGTTAGTGAACCTTTTTCAAAAGCAGGAAAATCAAGCATGAATGCCGTTAAAAAAACCACATAGAGATACATAATATCATGTCATTCGTATATAGCTTCCTGTAGTTGTTATAATTTTTCCTTTTAACCGTAGCACTCCTATCCCTCATCGCGTCTAAAGTTTCTGGTGTCTTTTTAGAATTGTTATTATTATTTGGCAAACAATGCTTAATTCACAGAATATGACACTTTTTTTGAATAATGAAAATAAAGATTCAAAAATGCCCTAAAGAAACGGCAAAGGTCGTTTCCAGGTTACGATTAAGCTAAAACTTTTATTTTGTCTAAACGAAGAACATTTACTTCAATATCTTGAGAACTATATTGCAACTTCCCTAAAATATGTTTCAAGATAGCATTATAATACTTTCCACACCTTTTTACCTTCCTTAACTTTTTTGTGGTGCGCCACTGACCATTTCTTTCTGAAAAATCGAATTCAACGTTCAATTTAGAAACATTTTTTCTCCTTTTTATTTTACTATATAGCTATTACTGGTTTAGAGTTATTTGTAAAAATTTAGGGCATGCAGTTTTCATTATAATTTTTCAGAACTCAATACTAAGGCACGATATGTAAAAATACCACATTAAGCAGGTATGTCAATAGAAAAATGGTATGTATTGCCTGGTATTTGTGCAAATAACTCTAAAACGGTAACAACTATATAGTAAAGTAATGAGAAGGAAGAGGGAGTTTTTTTTCCTATTAAAGAGAGGATTCGATTTTTCGGAAAGAAATAGTCACCAGTGCATTACAAAAGAGTTAGGCAGAGTGGAAAGTATCATCCCGTAGATTTTAGTAATAACTTAATTTATCCGCTGGAGTCAATCTAAATGAATAAGCTCACGTGAAAATTTCAATTAAAAATTACAAAAAATGTTAGAGCTATGGGAAAAATTGATAAAAATTATCGAAAATTTTACAAATTGTGTAAGAAGAATATAAGGTCACCCCATGTATATGTCTAATATTTCAACGTTGTGCATCACTTTATCGATAAATTGTATCTATAGTGAAGTACAGTTGACTGATTTATTACTTAATTTAGTTATTATTCGCCCCTAGAATGCATTTAACTTTAGTCAATTAAGCGGGTAGCTAATAATTTTTATAAATACTTTTTTTTCCTTTTTACTTAAAACTAAATTGCCGACCTATACATGCATCAATTTTAAATATTCGCCAAAGCATTTTTCCCATATTAATTAATAATTTATGCATAACCTCCTTGCCGGTGTCCGTGGCCAAGCTTATCTTTCATCCGGATTTTTCAGAACCAGATCCTTATCTGGCCAAAGCAATTAATCAACTGAGATAATTACAGCCCGAGCCGCGACAACTCTAATGAATTACAATTGTTTAATGTCGATAACGCCCCGGGCATTCTTCAATCTGTTATTCACCGTTTTACTCTTTCTCTTTATGCACGATTGACTTTTTTCATTGAGAGCTTATGATAGGTTTTGATTCTTCATTGTGGTATCGTCGATCTCTATAATCATGTATTTGCATTAACTTGGAAAATATTTGTTGAATGATGAATTGGAGAACAGGAAACCGAAGATTAAAACTCTTTCAGAGAGACTAACACTTGGGGCTTTTCCCAATGTAAAATAGCATGTCGAAGAGAAATGGAGACTCGAAGAAAATCAGAGATAAAAAATTCGACCACTGCCATTGTATTGTTCAACCCCTGTAACTGACCAAACTACTATGTGATCTTACAGGATTGTTTTATCACTTCGAATATACTACCTACTAGTAGAAAAAATAGATATGATTTGGCAACTTCAAAAATGGGGATGTGACACCTCGTTGGCAAAATGTGAACTCAAGGAAAACTATTTGAGATTATGATTTAGTATTCTTTTTCTTTGGATTATTTACTTTCTGCAGCGCCCTCGTTGTTAGCTAAGAAGCTACAAATATATTTAGCTACGCCACTGGTTATTCTATAAACCAAAAGGGAATCCTAGCGTAACGCGTGGGCGACGACGTCTGACGGTTAACATTACCTATAGTATTAAAGAAAATAATAACTGGAGGGTTCTTAGTTTATCTCCAATGGTTCATTGGCACATTCTGCACAAAATGGTGAAGGCGCTGGTAGTAAAGTTGGGGCAGAGCAAGCCCTATGATTTAGGGCTCTAAGGTCCTCGTCACAACCCAATTTACCTCTCTTCACTCCACGCAAGCGCCCACAGCTCAAAACAACCCGTAGCCCTTACAAAGGACAGCATTCTACCTCATTCAGAAGGCGAAAGTTCCTCCTGCAGGGGGGATATTACACCCAAGAGAAAATACTCCTCCTTACTATAATAACTATTGACACCTTGGATGGGTCCGTTCGGGCAAGATATCCTTGATTTCCATTTTACCTTTGTTCTTGTACACGGTCTAAGCTTAATTGTAAATCCCACCTAGCCAACTCATCGGCCCCTTCGTCTTCCTCAACGCCCCTGTGACCTGATTCCTATCTTATAATGACTCGTTGTGGGTCTGCAGATTCCTGAAAAACGTCTCTGGATCCTTATACGATCTCTGAATACATTTGGCTTCTGCAGACAATTCGCAGGTCTACTCTGTAATCAAACCGTATTTCGGATTAGATTTCACAAATTTGACTTTTACGTATTCTTGAAAATTTACAATTTCAAATGAGCAAAAAGAAAAAACCCATGTTTTTGTGTTTTTTTAAATCTTTCTAGTACAAAATAATATCTAGATATTTGGACCAAGCTGATCCGAATGTTTCAAATGTAATGAATATGAACCCTATTACAAAACATAGCTGAAATGGTAAATCTTCTTTGATCTTGCACTACGTGCAATATCAAGATCATCTTCATAGAAACAGGATCAAGGAGAAGGTCAACCTTGCACGCTACTCATAAAATAGTTTTGTGGTTTTTTTTATCATCGGGTCGGATATGACCATAAATTACAAGGTGTCCAATATAATAGAACATTTAATGGCTTCAATGGAAAATGCTATTTTCATTAATTCACTAAAACCATTTTTTTCCTGTAAATATTTTTTAAATTGGACGTGAACTGACGCGAAGGAAAAATGTTATACCAAACACATGCGGGAGGGCAAGGACACCCTCGTAAGGAAAAAGGCCCTTTGCGCAATTCTTAGGTAAAGAAATGATCAAAGATTTGACCCATTTTTTACTTTCTTTATCTTGAAATGTTTTTCATTCACATTCACGTTTTTGCAGACATACGCCCTCCCTTTCCCCTGGCATGTCTTGCCGGACAAGCTACTCGACCAGCGGCGGAGGACACGGGGACTGGGACATCAACGACAGTGCCGTGCCGAGAATACACGAGTTCGACCCTTTTTCCGAATGGGCGGACGGTCATTGCCGGCTTGTTTATCGGTGAGATTTCAACCTCTCAGATCTGTATTCCTCCCATAACCGAATCTTAACATTGATTAGGTCTGACAATGAAGAAGCCAAACGGCACTCTTCCGGCTGGGCCATGCGAAATACTAACAATCACAATGTCCATATTCTCAAAAAAAGTTGCTTGGGGGTGCTGGTTTGTTCCTTAAGATGCACCCTGTCTAATGGGGACAAAGTTCATTTGCGACCCGCTATCTGTGATAAAGCGAGAAAGAAACAGCAAGGTAAGGATAATGGTAAGTTCGGCGGCTTACCAATCTTAAATTTCTCTATCATTTCAAAAATGTTCAAAAAATCTAAAATTTTCTCTTTTTAAAAGGCAAACCGTGTCCAAATCGTCAATGCACGGGCAGACTAGAAATCCTAGCATGTAGAGGACATTGCGGCTATCCAGTGACGCATTTCTGGCGACACACGGAACACGCGATATTTTTCCAGGCAAAGGGGATGCACGACCATCCACGACCAGAAGCTAAAAGTACCAGCGAGGCCCGAAGGTCTTTAGGCAGCGGAAGACGTGTTCGAGGTTTAGCTGTATTGTTAGCCAAAGAAGCCGCTTTAGGAAATAAGGTAGGCGACAAAAATTATTACACCGCAACTTCAATAAAATATTAATCCAGTTGAAGCTCTCCCTCGAATGCCTAAAGAAAGAACGTAATTACAATATGTATTCAAGTAATAACAGAGTAAAGATATTTCTCGATATCTCGACAACGGGCAGAGATACGACCTGAGGCGGGGCAACAACTAACAATACGATTGATGCAATAATCGGATAAGTCTTGAATTCTGATTAAGTTACCATTTTTCAAATCAAGTGTATTGTAGTAATGGGAGATAGGGATCGAATGCGGAAGGATAGATATGCAGAGTATATTGAGTGAGATACAGGACAAAACTATTGTTTAAAAATAGCGAAAGGCTTAGTTGTCGCTTTAAATGAATACATGCAAACCTTGAGTGCATCTCAATTATTTCACACGCATAATTTACGTGTTCAATTTTTGAATGTAAAATAAATCAGAACCGTGCGCGACAGAATCAAACAAATTACAGACACGTGCGTTAAGCTGCTAAAATAATGGAAAGGTGCAAATATTGGAAATTCAAAACTTCATGAGGAACTTGCAAATCCATATTTTTTATTGACATTTTCAAGTATTAGCCCACTGTTAAAGTTAACAAAACATTAATAACTGGGTCATTAAAAGCGGTTTTGTTTACGCTGCCCAATTCTGCTTCCACTGGTTATCCTCATTACTTTAGATTATTTCACTTTGCTAAAAAAGCTCTTTTGGCTTTCAGTTAATGTCGCTACGAGAACCAAAAAGGCCTTGCAAAGAAATCAACCAACTGCTACGACCAAATCATAGCGCACCTCTAGTTACCAATGACGAAAAAAGTAAAAACCTTACTCTTGTAATATAATCGAACCCCAACTTAGAAAAAAATCTGTTTTCAGGATATTGTTCTTGTCCTCCTTTCGAATGCATCTGCAGTTACCAGCCCTCACTGCCTCATCAAATCCATCAACACTTCCCAACGTCACCTCAAGGGTACCAACAAACACCATCATCTCAGAGCGCCGATAGTTATTGGTCTCAGGAACCTGCCCATGCTCAAGCGTACCCCTCCGACATAGCTACTTTAGACAATCCCCCATACGACTTCAGTGGTATATCCGCAGAGTTATTCCAACCTGAAGAGATCTTTCAACTAGATCAACCCATTAAACCTGACTACGTCTATGTTTCGGGAGCGACGGATGTCAGACCAGGTAGCAACGACTTAGCAAGGTCACCTCCGACTTTACTTGATTTGGGTAGTGGCACTATACATAGAGAAATGAAGACTGAAGAATACTGGCCGCAAAGTGGAGTTGGTTTTTTGAACGACGATTCCAATACTAGCTCTAATAGTAGATTTAATGTTAGTCAAAGTCCGGAAGTTCCTAAAGTCCTAAACAATAACTCCGTTGTTCCTATAGATCAAGGATTTTATTCCAATAGTGGTAAGATTGATTCGATGAACTACGGCGTCTCTAGTGGCTCGCATATAAAGTCTTCTACTAGTGGTGTTTATGACCAAAGCGGTTTGATGGAAATTGGTGAATTTAAGTCGGAAAACTCGCACCTTGATCTTGGTATTGCCAACTCAAAATTACCCCAGTATTTCTATAATACAGACCACTTTAATCAGTCGTTCCAGAATTGTCAAGGCACTCCAAAAACAATGAAGTCAAACTACCAAGAGTTCATAGATTTAGGGCAATATAGTGACTATGCGAACTTTCTAAATGTCTATGAAAATAAAATGGGACATGAGAATGCCAACGTATTGAATGACTTGGATTTTAGAATTGCCAGTTCGAGTTTTAACGACGGATTAGTTGATTATAACGGGCAAAACTTTAATGGTGTTACCAACCAATAATTGTTATTGTGATCTCTATTTGTAAATATGTATAGAATCCACAGCACGTCCGAAGTTCTTAATTTTGTTTTATCTATCCACCTTTTGATTGTGATTTTAATATAATTTTATTAAGAATAAGGCAAGATCTGAAAAATCATAGAAATTTTTGTTCTTACAACATTGTGAATGTGTAAAAATATTATATACTTAGTGCCTTAAAATGCTTTCTATGATCTTCTCGTTTTCACATGTAGCATATGAAATAGTTCCGAGTTATACTCTACATAAATGAATCATTTTTAAAATGATACTAGTCTTTTCTTATAGCCTTTCCTGTAACTAAATATAGGGTGTCCCAGAAAAACATTTAAGAATTTACAGCCCATATAAATGGGAGGGAGAAATAAGCACTTTTTTACTTAAATTAAGCATTATGTATTTCTGACATGTCGAATGCCCAAATTACTTATTTTTAGCTCCTTTTTTTTCCTCTAGGACTATTAATATATTTGCAAGACCCCTGTGTATAAAAAATACTATCGACCGATCTAAGTAGGCTGAATTAAAATTAAATAGCAACAAATTCAGTACTTCAAGCAAGTATCAAATTGTTCGCCACAGTGATTTCACTTTCACCCTCAAGTGCACTTTAAAATCTCTTCCAGATGCACGTACAAAAAATTCCCAAGTCCCTAAAGACATTCGTGGATAAGAGAAAAGAAAGGCACAGTTTGGCCATGATATTCTTTTAATATCTTACCTTTCCTCATCTCGTTCCTTTACCCACACACACACAATTACAATATGTAAAAAAATTACTTCAATGAAATCCTCCATATAGGAGCTTAAGCTGATGCCAAACTTCCAAAATAAAAAATTGCATGTCTTTTAAAGACAAAACTATTATCAATTTTCCTAAAGCTACATTTGAACATATTCAAGCTGCATTCATGCCACAGTAGCCATTGTTGTTCCTTGCTACATTTGTTACCTCAGTTACAAAGTGAAGATACCTGTTTGTATTTTGTAACGAGTTACAAAAATTTATGTTGATATGGAGATGTCATATGCATTGAATTGAAAATAAGTAAGAGAAAAGTAAGGATTTTAGGACTAGCAGGATATATCTAATTTTTAAAGAGGATTTTTGTACTCACCTATTTTCCTAAAATCAATGGTGTTTAAAATTCACAGACAAATTAGGTAAAACTAAACATTTCTTCAAAAAACCTACATATACTGAATATCACTCAACTTCATTACCATCATTACAACAAACTATTTGTGGGTGCTTAGCATCCCTCTAGTAATAACTTTATCTACTTCAGTTTCATTCTTTATAAAAGACAATCCGTCATCTAAGACCTTTCTTTTAGCAATGTCAGTCAGAGCTTTAAAACTATAAGGCTCCCATATAGCAAGGTCAGAAAGTGTTTTTTTGTTTAACAAAATGTCCAAATCACGTAAAGATGTTTTAAATAAGCCATATTCAATTTCATGTTGATTGCATGCTGCTTTGATTCTTGTGGTCCAGAGCTGAAACAAACTTTATTAGTCATTAACATCTGGTTGAAAGTCTAAGAAGTACTGTATAAAATGAGGTACAAATGAAAATTGAATAATATTAGTGATTGGTCCAGATTTCTTCACATATAGGCAGAATTTCGGATTCAAATTCTTTATTCAGAAAAAGATTTAATATATTCAGTATTCATCCCTTTTCTTAATGTGTCACTGTGCCTTTGTGATTCACTACTCTTTTAAAATATTAGGACCAAAAAATCGGAGAAAAATCATGTATGAAACACTTACGTCTAGCATATCCATTTTCTTAAGCTTCCTCCCCTTCGTAGCATAAGCTAGAGCTCTATGGACATTACGAATTGCGAGGCTGTAGCAGTTGCGAGGTCTTCCAAAGTAATGCTAAATATATTTTAAATGTTTTTATGACACAAAAAACTTCCAGGTAACGATTAGGGCAATAGTAAATAAACATAAATACTCCATTAGAAAGGACACACTTACAGCGGAAAGTTTGAATATTTTTCGTTTTCTCCAGAACTCATCTGGACCACGGGAACGAATAAAATTGACGGCACTAGTGAACACCATTTTTAAGGTTGTGTCTTTAATAAAGTGCTTTTTATTTAAAAAAAATTCAAGCTATTAAAAAGTAACTTTGAGGAGAAACTTTCAAAAACGTATTTAGAGCATTTCGTTCTTAACCAAACAAAAATAAAGGTTATATTGAATGACAAAAGGTAAATGTCAAAAGCGCCCTCTAATATGTTAGAAAGAAAATTAACTAGCAATCCGGCAACATTGGAACTAGAAGAGCCATTTTATAACAAGATATTTAAAATTTAAGAATAACTTATCCGGTTTCTTAACTTTCGAAAAAACAATAAGAGTCTGCGACTCCTAATTAATCCCAATCGATTCCCAATACTAAATATAGCAGCCCAGAATTCACTAAAAATAATTCAAGAATCAGGAAAGAGCAAAATTTCTTTCTTAATCTAAGAAAAGCAAAACCAAGGTAAGCGCTGCTGTTTTATTTATGGAAATAGATGGAACCTAACGAAATTCACTGACTTGCCCATTAATGTACAATACATAGTTAATGTATTACGGTTTTTTTCGTTAGGATTTTAAAATCATTTATTTGCTTTCTTAATTTAAATACTCTTTCCCTTTAATTGAAGTCAAAGTTTAAATTAAGCTTAAATTATTATAATGGATGATATTAACTAGGAGTGACATTGAAATGTTTCGATAAATGTTTAATTGCGTCGACTGCCTCAGAGTCTGAAATGTATACATATATTGCGTTTGCTATGTGTTCAAGAAACGTTGGAGATTTTAAACTAAAACACAAATTTTTTGCAAATAAGGTGATAGTATTAAATAAAATAATATACCATACACATCCGTTAGACGTTGTTCCATTATAGCTCTTCGTACAGCCCTCAAAAAACTCGTACTGCAACAAATTATATACTGAACTTATGACATGAATAAATATTTCTTATCTATATTCAGAGCTTTCTGCGTTAAAGTAATTTTACTTTTGGCCACTGTGACGAATCAGAATGCAGTCACCCAGCGACTGACGCAATATACCTAAACCTTTGTTAGTCCTGCTAAATTACTTTTACTATTTTTATTTCTTTCATATAGATTGCCTAATCATAAAAACTATACCTGATATTTTGGATTCTCCATAGGCAATTAAAATGTAGATTTTTTTGAAAGCGGAGCTAAACAATTTTTTAATAGATTAAGATCTTCTAAAGTATCTATACTTTCAAAATGTTTCATTAGTTTCAACCGTAACCGTTCTTTTTCTTTAGCCAAGGATGTCTCCGCTATTTGCTGTAATCCTTCTTCAAATGGTTCCTGAATATGTTTTTTTTCGATTTTTCTGCGTTTGGGTATACTTCCGCTTTCCGTTATCAAATCACAGTCGACTGCTGAGGTAGTTTCCGCTGATGTTCCTGCGTCAATTTTGTGGTCTTCGTCAAGGTTTTTATACTTCTCTTTCTCTTCGATTGAAGCATCTGAATAAATGACGAATTAAATTCACAAATTAGTAAAATTACAATAAAAACATTAATCAAGTAGAGGTATAATGCAAATTTGAAAGATATTCAGAAAACAGCACAAACTTATTAATTATATAATTCGACTTTCAGTTACTTATCGGTTAAAATATGTGGATAACTCAAAAAAAAATACAAATACACACCTGATTCTTTCTCCACCATATACCGACAAAGAAAATGTATATGTTTACACATATTCCATTGGATAACTGAATTAGTACATGAGCAGGAATATTTGTGTATGCAAACATTGCAGAATGGACATTTAAGACGACAATGACACATCTGGGATACTTCAGTAATCTTATAACTTTCCCTAGTATTCTCCATGTCCTCGGCAGGTGGTAAAATCTCCCACCAGTCATCCTTATTAACTAATTTAACATCCAAAGGTAAACTGAGAGTATGCTCCATTTTTACCATATTCACTTTCGTGGTAATATTCATCTTATTCAACATATTCAATTTGATGAACATTGTGTCTTTGATGAATTTCATAATATCGTAAAGAGCTAACTCGTAATTGTCAATATTTTTTTCGTGTAAGTATATATATTTGATAACTCTATGCATACGTTCTAGAGGTTCGTTGTTGTCTGAATCTGTATAGGAATTTGCCCATGATTGAGATGTATTAGCGAATTGGTCACGGAAATAGTTTGCAAATTGTAAGGTATCCGGATCGTTTTCAATGTCTTCACAGAATCTTGCCAATGCCTCTGTGAAATCTGACTGTTCGTCCACTAGGAGTCTTAAGCGTTTATAAATTTCAACCTAGAATCATATTAATAAATTCATTTACAGAATTTATATAGTGCGTTATTATTAAAACGAGTCACACTACTTTAATTTTTAAAGATAAATCCTGCACTTTAATAATTATGTCTAACAGGACGTCTCATGATCTAACAATCAAATATATCAATGGTGTCTTTAGTCTTTACTTCTCAACTCTAATCGTGCTAAAAATTTCAAATTATGGGATTGACTGTTACCTCTTATTTGAGGAGTCTTTGCATTACTACTGCGTTTTTATAGATACTAGAATATTGTTTTCTCAACAACCAATGAATCAAGTTTTGAGAAATAGTATAGAAAAATCGGATTTATCAGAATCAACTCTATTAGGTTAGTTCAAGTAAAAGATAAGTTTGAAGAAACAGAATTCGCTTACTTACTTGCTTTTCTGGGAGCTCGATTTTTTGCAAATTTTCTCGCCATGACTTGTCTACATGCCATGGAGAAAAGACTCTAGAAAAACAAAACCGTTCAGAAAGTGACATCACTGAAACAAAACTTACTGTTTTTCAGCTGGTTTCATCACTTCTATCCAACAGTCATAGAACATAGAGTCCACATCAGACATAAAAACTTTGGTCAAATTAACTCCTGCCCATTTCTTCAATTCGGAATAAAACAGACTCATAATACGCTTGTCAACTTTATTGGTGGCTAAAAATGCACAGGGAAATCCTTGATTTTTCCCATCAATTACCATTACAGTCACTAATTCCAGCTGAGAATTGTTCAAATTGTGTGTACGGTCAACACAAATGCACTCACTGGAAAAAGAGTTTAAAATTTCAGATTGTGGCTGGTTCATTAGTATTAAGGCAAAGTCTTCCTCAAGTAGCTCTGGATATTCTAAATTACTTTCACCAATGGGTTTGTAGACTAAAATACTTCCACTATCTCTTTCAGCAATCACCCAATCCTTGAGGTTCAGGAATTTCTCACTACTTTCAGAAGAAATAGAGTCCAATTTAAAGGACAATTTAATATTTTGCAAGTCTTTTTTTGTGGTCCTACATATCCTTTTTGGGTAATCATCCACTGAATTTCTGATATCATTTAAAATGGCTTCAAAAGGGATTCCACTGGCTATTTTTACTGCTAGTTCGTTTCTCTCTTTGGGATTTAAAGTTAAATGTTCAATTTCATTGCCATGCCCCACATGCAAATTAATGTATTCAACCAAACATATTCCATCTTGTTCTACTTTAACTTTGATACTTGCTGGACAATATGCGTTGATTTTATGTGATCCTTGATGTTTCAAACGCCGCTTACGCTCGCCATCCTTTTTGGAAGGATTGTAATATCCTGACCGATTGCAGATATAGGCAATATGTCTACATTTACCTATATGCTTAGTGTATTCAGTTGAGAAAGCAGCATCTTGAATGTTGCTCTTCCAATCGCAAAAATCACGTATGTTGTCAAAAGTTAGTTCTTCTAGTGGTATATTAATCTCATGTGAATCTTGATAGTGAGACAATAGATCTTCTTTTCTTGAAGCAGTGTAATCGCAGAATGCACACTTCTTAGTTTGGCCCTGAAATGTGAAATTAAAACAAATTGTAAAAAAGCCAAAAAAAAATCTGTCCCATACTAAGTTGAATGCTAATGAGGTGTTCTGCCAATTTTAATGTACTGGTCATCATAGTACATTTTAACTAGCTACATATATAATTCTTTTGCAAGTATTTATCTATACTTAAGAGCCTGAATTTAGAGTTAATTCGACTCAATATCCATTCTGCAGAAGAATACTATATGCTTGTTGATGCCCAACCTTGCAATCACTATGGGAATTTCATGACCTCATACAAAAACTTCAACAAAAGCTTCTAGTGTTATCTGTTTTTATTTCGTGATCTGATGTATTGAGCTTTAGTCACATCTACAGCAATAGGTTGAAAATAGTTTTTTTTTATTGATATACTTACACTTGTCTTTGAAATATCAATTTGATGCACTTTTTTCAAATGAAACTTGAACAGTCGTTCGACATTAAAATTTTTGCCACACTCACAATTGTATAAATAATTTTCTTTCACCCCATACACCTTAGGAGCATTATGTTTCTTTTTCATGTGGCGAATTAAATTCGGAACATTGGCAAAAATGTAATGGCAGTGAATGCATTGAGTTTTTGGGTTTTTCTCATCCTTTTTCTTATTTTTATTAGACATTCTTTTCATTATTAAGTATTCTAAAGCATCTGTCACGCTAAACTGAGAAGTAATTGATTTTTGCCAGATTTTAAATTATTAACTTTAAAAACTATATTCACTCAAATCAAAATACTTCATCACGAACAAAAATTACAATTCGAATTTCATTTTAAAATACATATTTGTTTACATATTTTTATATATTTGACATGTACTAACAATTGTCAATCAACACATCAGCAGCATTTTCATAATCCCAGAAAGAGCATTTAGAACCTAAAACAGAATGAGTACTGTTTCGGGTATATAAAGTACCACCTTCTGCACTTAAATAAGTACCTATTCCCAAAATGATTTTACATTTCTACGCGAAATACATCTTAAGGATTCGGTTTAGATTTCAAGAAAAATACTGTCTGTGTGTTTTATACGCAAACACTAATATAACACACAGGTACTCTATTTCAAATTACTAAACACTACTGTCATATGGTAATATTAATGATGCGGCATAAGGTTAAGTGTTCCTGTTTAGTTTACTTTTCTTCATATTCGTCTTAAACATATCGGAATTGAAATGAACTATTTCCTAGTTTGTTTATGTTTCAATTCATGTTAAGAAATATAAAAGAAGTTGATCTTGAACACTTTAGCTCTAATAAATTAATGAAATTTAAGGTCAGAGAACCAGTTGATAAATTTTTCAGTAAACTCGAAGACTACGATGGGTATAAGAGGCCTCACAACATTCATTAACAATAGAGCCCACCTCTACTTAAAAGAGTACGAACTGCACGATTGCAATGTTGTCATTGATGGCAATAGTCTTGCTTCAAATCTTTACAAGTGGCACTGCAAGAGTAACGACTGCTTTGGCGGCGATTACGATAAATTTGCCCATGTCATCCAAGATTTCTTCACAGTCCTATCTCAGTGTAATATCACTCCATATGTAATTTTGGATGGAGGTTACGAGAGGCGCAAACTTAACACTGTTTTGAGCCGCATGAAGAACAAAATTCATGCTGCAGCATCCTTAAATCCTGTCACCGAAGGCAGTAACTCAGTGTTTCCTTTATTTCTTCGAGAAGTTTTTGTGGACGTTGTTCTCAAGTTAGGGTTAAAAGTAGCTAGGTGCGAATTTGAAGGAGATATGCAGATTTCAGCGATAGCTAAAACTTTGGGTTGTCCAGTGATTAGCTACGACTCAGATTTTTATGTTTTTGGCTGCCTGTATATCCCTTTCACCACTGTGGATATTGTTCCAAAAAAAGCCAAAGTTAAACCTCCAGAGAAACCATATTCATATCTTTCCTCTAAAATATATCACATTGAAGAGTTTCTTCAGGTTTACGGGGGATTAGACAGATCAAATCTGCCGCTATTGGCAGTACTTCTGGGAAATGACTATGTAAATGGAAGCATCTTTAGCCCATTTTTCAAAAACTTAAAAATGCAGAAATGTAGTAACAGCCAAAGTGACCAACAAAAAAGGATTAAGAGTATAATTGTGTGGCTTCAGAATGAAGACGTTGAGAGTGCAATCCAGAAGGTTTTGTCAAGATTTAAAGGCCCTCAAAGAAAACATATTTTAAAGAAAATTCAAAGGGCTATGGAGGGCTATAACCAAGTCAGCCCAGACTTGTTAAAATATTTGAACATTGAGCCATTACAGCAGAATAGGCCTACAGAAGTTGACTTCAGCAATTTTGCCATAAGTGATGATGTTAATGTAGCAGAAGAAGATAATCCAGAAGAAATTGAAGATGAAGCTTTAAGTGATTGTTCAGGATCCATTTCAGAAGTAGATGAATTGAACATTGAAACACAAATTGATAATGAA
Organism: Euwallacea similis; assembly: GCF_039881205.1. Taxonomy (NCBI): domain Eukaryota; kingdom Metazoa; phylum Arthropoda; class Insecta; order Coleoptera; family Curculionidae; genus Euwallacea; species Euwallacea similis. The sequence continues at coordinate 1,738,966 of NC_089624.1, forward strand.
CCTGAATATATGTTACCAGCAACGTTTCAGAATAAATACAGGATGTGTGAATATCCGGCCTGTTTTATGGACATTGTGACTTTAAGGAAATATTACTGTGTGCCCCAAGTGGAAGACAACACTTTAAAAGATTCCCATACAATCAGTTTGGAAATATTGAAACATATTTTTAAAATTTTATGCCCTAATTCCACTAGAAGCCTAACACTAGCATTCAGAATTGGAAAAAGGAGAATCCAATTTGCTTCTTTACATGGGTTCATGGAAAAACTTCCATCATTAGAAGATATAAGAAGCTTCAGTGAAGAAAATAGAAAACTACTTTTATTCAAATTATTATCTATTGACAACAAATTTAGTGTTATTTTCAATTCTTTTCCAGTGGAATGGCATTTATTTCTAATTTCTATGAAATATGCTTTTGATAATAACACTGGAAATTTTGATAATGCTCTCCTTTATGCTTGTGTGTTGTGTTTCATAATTCTAAACTTTATAGATCCAAAAATTGGTTTTTATAGAGTTTCGAAAACTTTTGACAAAAAGTTTTGTCAGACTTTAACAGAAATGAAATCTGAAAACATTCCTTTGGAATTTACAACTTTTGACAACTTGGATAAATCCAGCTGCTTAATGTTTATGGATAAAATGATTTCATTTTTTCAAATGGACTCCAAGCTGAAAATGAATTACAGATTATTTGACAGAACATTAGTGCACTCTTTATCCCAAATTCAAAGTGTCTTTCTTCATGTTAAATATTTAAATGCTCTTTTGGACAATCCTTTTCCTACTCTAGAAATACATAAAATATTTGATGGTACCTTTATTTACAATGTGATATCAAACTTCAGAAAAAGGAAAAATATTATTGAGTACTTAGAGTTATTTCTTAAAAATTGCCCTAGTGTGCTAAGTGCTATAAAACAAACAATGAATGTAGTGTCTAGTTCTATAAACAATACAACAGTTAATGGTCCTTTAAAAAAGACTAGAAAGAAAAAGAAAAAAGCAGTTACTGAAATCGAAAATCCTGAAGATTCACGAATTATTGTCTCAGATGAAGAAGTAATGTTTGATCCTAATAATCCTTATTCACTTTTAGCTATAACATAGTTTGTAGTTTAGGAGAAGAATTAATATATTGTTATTCATTCAGGAAAGTGATAAATTTGTTTATTTTCGTAGGAACAAAAAATAATGGAAAGAAATCAAAGGAAATAACAACCATGTAACAGAAATACTGATAAAATAATATTCCTCTTTATTTCTTATAAAAGCTTTCATAAAACAGCTTAAATAGAGACAGTTTAAAAAAATATGGTGCAAATAATCAGTCATAACAATTACTATTTGGTCTGTTTATAGTATAATTTCATTTTTTATGCTTCTTGACAACTGTTTATTTGGCAATACAATAGAATTCAACAAAATTGTTTCAGAAGGCACACTCACTGAGCAGCCCAATATCGTAATTGATGGATTCAATCTGCCATCATTATTAAACAACCTAGGATTTTCCATTTTGGCAAAAGGCTTATTTGGATCAGGATCACATGGTGTACCCTCAACTCTGGCCCATTGGCCCACTGTGGAGTTCCTTCCAATAATGCTGTGTAAGACTAGACTTCTTTGCTCTATAACTGCTGCATCCAAAACAATACTCTCTCTTATTCTTACTCCCGCTCCAATGTGAACTCCTGGACCAATAGAGACATTGGGACCAATAACTGCAGTTGAATGGATGGTAGCTGAAGGATCAATATGAACGTCTGGAATGATTGTACATTGTTCAGCCCTTTTTCCTGTAGATAACCTCTCAGGATGCTTCTCTTTGTAAAGTTCAAGATAATGACGGTTGGCATATATTGCTGCACTTGCAGTTTTTAACTGAGACCACCAATTGGTGGTCTGTAAAGCACACATTTTGCCAGTTCCAGCTAAAGGAGTTAAGATATCCTGCTCCAGTTGAAGATACCCAGTGTCCTTACTCATGTTACCATTGCCAAATTTGTAAAACTCTTCTTGCTTGAGATTAAAAGTTTCCCCCATAATATTAAATATTTTTAGCGAAAAAACATATATTCCACAATTGATTAGTGTGGAAACATAAGAGCTGGGTTTCTCAACATAATGGGTGACTTCCTGTGTTACCTTATCAATCACCATACATCCAAAATTAAGGGACTGTTGATGTGTAGCTTCTGTGCTCATTACAGTCACCAAGGAAGTTGAATTTCTCTCATGGTGAAACTCGTACAATTCTCTTAAAGGGAAGTCCGCACATACATCCCCATTCAACACAAAAAAGGCATCGGGAGACCCTGAACGAATCTGATCCCGAAAATGGTACAAGCTCCCAGCTGTGCCGAGGGCAGTGAATTCTTGCAAGTACTTAATAGTAACATTGTACTTCATCTGCATGTCACAAACAAACTCTTGTAGCTGAGTTACTGGATAAAATCCTATTATCAATATTTCTTTGAGATCTTTTACCTCTTTACAGGCTTCAATGTGATGCTGAATTACTGGTAACCCGGCCACTGGAAACAGTGGTTTTGGGATGTCTAAAGACAGAGGTCTGAACCTGGTTCCTTTCAAGGGGCCGCCAATTAAAATTACTGCTTTTAACATGGTAGAAGGGTTGTTATACAGTGGCTAACAGCAAAGCTAATATTGTGCATACGTGTCGTAGGATTAGATGTGGCAAAAACTTTAAATGTGCCACGAAAAATTGATCAACACTAAACGATAATAGAATTAAGCATTTTGTTTACTCTGTTCGAACGTAACCTAACTTTTTCAAAGGACAGATGACCTTCCCTCCTAGCAATCTGTCAAAAGTGCAAGGATTTATCAAAACTGAAATCCATTAAAAAATCCAGCACTTAGTGCGAGTGGTGTATGGAGTACGTAAGTGTGAAATGATGATGCCCCATACTTAGTGAGGTAACGCAACACTCCTTTCGCACAAATATACTTTTTGCCCAATAATATATATAAATAAGTAGTGTATGCGATTTTCCTTATGTAACAAAAACGTATTTTTGCCACATTCAACCGGTTTCGCATAACATGAATGGGCTCTCTATATCTCCGCCACTATTAAAATCCCTTGAATCCGTGAGAACGGAAAAGCCTCTATTGTATGCTGCTGGCACAAATTTTACGCTACCTCCTTAAGAACACACACCCGAGGTGGAGGCGGCGAACTAGAAGTTCTCGAATGGAAACAACGGGCAACTGAAATTCCTTAATGGAAACCACAAGGTAAGAAATTGATGGAAAATTATATCCCTTAATTTTCCTAAATTCGTTTATGGAATTTAGACAACCCATATTTCAAACGCAATAGGGACACTCTTAAGGTGCTCTGCAAATGCACAAGTAACTAACTGAATAACTCAAATCTCTTCATTTTCAAAATACTCAACAGAATGATTTTATACTGTCCTCATATCATATTTTTGGCAGCCACCAGACCAGAGATTATCATGGTCCTTTCTACAGTCAGTAAGCCATGAAAATTTATTTGTTTCGCTGCCATAGTTTTGATTATTTTTCCAAACACATTCTCCTTCGACGTTTTCGTTCAGTTAAAAAGTTTAAAATTATTTATCTTCCTCGTCTCGGTGAAAGTTGTATGCAACAAAGTTCATAAATCTAATCGAACGAATAAAGGGCCACCTACCATGACCGAACCACAGCAGACCGCAAAAGACGACAAGCCTACCGAAACGCCCCAGCAAAGACTTGGTAGGATACTTAAGAACCCATTTTTCAATTTTCTCCGAGAACTGAGAAAGAACACACAAGGAATGACAATGATCGCATCTGCTGTAAAGGGAGCTGAGATATGGAGGAATATGTCTCAAAGCGAAAGGGAACCGTACTATTTGATGGCCAGGCAGGCTTCATCTAGGAAACGCAAGAAGTCCAAAGTTCGCAGCGACTTGTTAACAACCAATAATCCAGACCATTGTGATGAGTCGGTCAGTAAAATAGCTAAGGCCAAGAGACGTAAGAGTAGGTCGAGGAGCAAGAGAAAAAGGTCCAGGTCGCATTCGAAAGGCTGTCAGTAAAGGAATATGAACCCTATCAAAATCTAAGTCCCGGTGTAACGAATAAACTCCTGTTTAGTAATTTTTTCATTAGAGAATTTTCAAGATCCTACCTGTTTCTTTCTGTTTGTATTGTATTGAATCGACTGGACTGATACAACAATCCTCCACCGAAACCCGAGATTTATTGCGGCCCACTCGATGCAAGGTGTCTTGCTGAGTGCCCTCAGTATGTTTAAATTCCTCAGCATAGCCCCCTCTGATCCCCTCCCGAGCGAAATATATAGTGTATTGATCCGAGAACCGACCAAAGAACTATATTATAGAAATGAATTGTTAGTAACTCTATGCGACTTCTTAAGTCATTGAGGTATTTCTTATATAATATTCATATTGCAAAATATTGCTATAATTTCCTGCTTTTTTTAATTCTCACACCTTCGTCTCCTTTTTGAAATTCAACTCGTTTGTATAGAAAATTGGCGTTGAATTGCTTTAAAAACGTGATACCACCTTCACGGCGTTGCCACGTTTATAATATCTTGTACTGGTGGAAATTGCGTTTTAGTTATCATCCATTCCGTCAATCTGCCTGTCAATGTGAACTTCAAAGGGAACCTGTCTGTTTTTTGTATCTTTTATTTATTTGAATTTAAAAATTGTGAGGATTGGATTTTTTCCAAATTCCGAAACGAGAAAGAACATTAATTTTCACAGTCCCGAGTCCTTGTCAATGTCAGTTTCTAGTTTCCAGTAGTTTCTGGTGCTGTTTTCTGCATTTCAACATATCTAAAAATAATCTAAATTTGTGACGAACTTGGTAAGTTGACCTATATTATTATAATTGTTCCTATTTAGCATAGATTGAAGTCGTTTTTATTAGATATATTTGTTGCTCATTCCCTAATTGTTGTTAAGCTTGAGGTATTTTGGTAGTAACTGCTGCCAAATTGATATGAAAATTCTATTATTTTATGAGTTCCATGGGACACAGAAAACTACACACTCATATACTTATGTTATGTGCAGAAGATAGGTGTATGTCTATAATATATATACTGGGTGTTGGGCATCAAGCGAAATGTCAAGCCAGATTTATGCCTCCAGCTAATCTGGAGTTGTACAGGGCAAATGATAACATAATGCATACTAATTGTTACAAAGTCAAAAATATATTAACTTTCTATGTCATTCGTTGTATATACCAGAGAGTGAGGAGATAGTAATACTAAGGATGTCCCATTTAAAAATCATACTTTAGGAACGTCACAAACTTTTCCCTACATCCTGCACAGTCTTCAATGTAATTTTAAAATATGAGGAGTATTTCTTTAATATGAATCTTTTCCCATTATGTGCTTTACCATGTATTGCATGAAGTAGATATTTGTATTGTAGGTCTTAAATCACCAATGTTAACTCCTTAATAACTGCCAATTTTTTCTAGTGAGTCTAGAGTTTTTATGTTTAAATCAATTGGGAAATACTGAAATCTAATAACACCCACACTCAAATTACCTTCAATAATTCAACACCAAGATTTTTGGAACAGTAATCAAACATTTGATCATTTCAAACTCTAAAAATTGTTATGGATAGTATCCAATATAAGCAAAGGATGGTGAACACTCTGTTGAAATAAACAACTGAGTAATTAAGTAAAGTTGAGTCATTCAAAATAATTAAACTGCATAATTAATGAATGTAGATTAAATATATAAAAGTAAATTCTGGTGTTTCCCTTTAACAGAAATTAACAATTAGCCCATATTACCCCATATTTACTTATTCCACATCTGTTAAGGCTCCAACCCAAAGAATTATAATCATTAAAAAAATATCTTTTTTCTACTCTTATCATCTTTATTACATTTTTTGGCTTCATCTCACGCATTTACAAGCTTTTTTACTTGTCCTTTTTACTTAAAACTTTGTACTGCACACAAGACGTTTCTATTATGTTTAAATTGAATTTTCTGATGTACTATTTCGTTTTTTTCTCGTGCTTCTTCAATGTTACATTTTGGTGCTATTTTCCTAGAATTACCTCGTCTTATATACTTACAGAACGTGTGAATGATTTACTAACACTGAAACTGAAGGAGAGTACTATTTATTCTAATCCTGGTCCCCCTGGTGGGTGGATTGAATATCGATAGGTATACAGTCAGTACATAGATTCGGTACTTATTGAATAGTTTAATACTTCTTTAAGTGGTTGTGAAGGCAGGTAATGAGTTGTAATTATAAGTTTAATTTTTGTGAATCACATGCAAATTAGGGGAAAATTTGCGTTTATCGGTTTATAGTTCGAATTTGCAAAAAAAAATGTTAATTAGATTTTATAAGTTCCCCAGAAAAATAAGTTACATTTATATAAATCAGGTGATCACAGTGGCCCGTACTGAAGGCAGCTATTTCCGCCACCGGTCCATCGACTTGTGTAAAACAAATCATCCGTAAAAAGAATGGTCCTATAAAATAAGAGTTGAGCTGAATTGGCTTATTTTCACTTCAAGAATAAGTGGTACGCTCTAATACGGGAATAGCCTGTATTGCAGCAATCTAGTAAATCGCAAAAATAAATATTTTGGAAAAGCCACACTCCCAACTAATAATAGCGTATAAACACTGAAGAAATCCCTAGTTCTATTTTAAATTTACTATATTTTTATTTGTAGTTTCACCTCTGATTACAATGATGTCATGCCTCGTTTTAGATAATCCATTCACTCCTATCGTTTACCTCATTTCGCATCATCGGCTCTGGTTGCTATTTTACTGTACTGATCATTTGTCTTTGTGATTCAGGCTGCTGTTTATGTTGTAAATTAACATATTGATTAATATATGTATATAAGTTCTATTGGATTTCACTTAACACGTCAAACGAAACACGAATTTTTGTGTAAATGAACAACAATAAATAAGTGTTTCTGAGGCTATTTGCGTGAGCCTGTCCTCTGGCTTACTTATGCAATATGTGGCTTGTGCATGTGTAATAACTGAGTTCGTTAACTTTGGATACATTCGTGTGTTTAAGAGGTATTATGGTCTTATCGATTTCTTTGGATCTAAAATTTTAATTAATGGCTTAACCACTATTTTGTAAACGATTTTTTGTCGGACTTCTTCAATCGACATCGGCATAGTAGTGATAGGAAAGGGCCTGAAAACAAGTATTGGGACTTGTTTACAAGAGTAGTTATTGCTGTGAACACTCAATGTTCGTGTTCCTCATTGAGAGTTATTAAAGTTACAAGTAAGAAAACACTTTTAAAGATAATTTAAATAGTTGCGATATCTCGTAGGTCAGTAGAGACATTGCCCTAAAAAAAATTCATCAGATCAGATCTTCTTGTTTGTTATTTTCTATTGGGCGTATGTCGGCACAGTAATTTTTTGTCATATTTTTTTACTTTTTTCTAATGTTTTATCCGTATCATGCTTTTCCCACGTATTTCGAGTATAATTTCATAGCGTATTCCAATAGGCGCATGTCAGCATATTTCTTTTTAAGCACAGGCTCCCATTAAAATACTTTTATGTGTCTCAACTTATGATAAATGTATATTTGATTAGTTTTTTCTTTGCAGAACAAAAATGGCCGATCCAGGCTTTCCAGGCCAACACACGACGACCACAACAGTAAAGTCTTCAAATACAACAGTGGACACCACAATCCGCTTCGATACATCCTACATCACGACCATTCCTGGATATCTCAAAATTGCAGCTATTGTAAGCTTTCATTCCAATAACTTGTGATAAACACCGAAACATTACAATATTGTTTTTAGGCTTTAAATTTGCTGGGATTTATTTGTATAGAAGCTAGCGGAGTATTTTCATACCATTCCAGAGGAACATGGTTTAATTTCGTGTCCATGACCGCATTTTGGGTTACTGGCATACTTCTTGCTTTCTACTTGTTCCATATCATTGAGAGATATTACAGGATTCCTTGGCTCAAGTAAGTATTTTGTTTGTATTGTCGTGCCTTATATGTTTCAATTATTTCTCATAATTCTAAAAATGTGAACGAATTTGTTTTCCGGCTAACGATTCATCCAAAGGAATTAATGAGCATTGATTAAATGCGTAACATTGTTTTGTAATAAATGGAGAATTTTAATGTTTTCCCAGACAGCTTTCTCTTATCTTTAATATTTTGTCGAATTTGTTAAATAGCAATTATTGTGCTTAGTATACACCTAAGATAGCATAAAACAATTAGATAAGAGTAGGTACAGGTTTTAGAATGCCCCAATGTTGATTATGTTCTCTATAGAATAAGGATCCCAAAGTGTAATATTTTAAAATATACATTTCAGTCTGTTGTTAGGCCATCTTAGGGGTTTTAAGTTTTGAGGAGGTCATCTGGAGGTCTAAGGTTCACTAGAAACGAAACATAGATATATATGGCTCTCAATACATTGAGACCATAAAAGCATAAGATACATTCATTTCCGATACCATTTGGCTCATATTTAATATTGACGAATTAATCAAGCCCCCAACTTTCTTCCACATGCAATGAATTATCTGTTTTTACCAGGTTTGAATTCATCTACTGTGCATTGTGGGCAGCATTGTATCTTATAGCTGCAAGTCTGGCAGTATCGTTTAAAGTGGAAGCATACATCGCTGCAGGGGTAAGTGATTAAAATTATTTTAGGGGATGTAGGTTGTGTTTTTAATAGTAATTCATATATGTACATCGTTAGTTCCGTTTTATCTGCATTCTTGAAATGTTTTCAAATATAAGGGTTTTATTTAAAATTGAATTTTTAATGCCATTTCCCCTTAATCGGGAAGTGCTAAAACCCCGTTTGGTACTTCTTTTAATGCAATCTTATTGTGTGAGTTTTTATCATATATTAATGTGAGAAAGTATGTTTTCTAATGATATCACATGCTTAAATTACTTTTTGTTCTAGTTCTTTGGATTCTGCGCTATGGTGGTTTACGCCATCGATGCCTTTTTGAAATTCCAAGGTATCAAAACGGGACAGTTAGCTCAGGGGGAACGAGTTTTGAATAAACAATCAACCACCACCGTTACCACGCCCTCCGCTTACCCATAAAAATGCAGAAGAACGTGGCAGCTTTAAAGCCCTTAAGACGATGTATATTGGCCAGTTATCTTTTATTTCGGATCTGAAAATTTGGGTAAAATTGTATAATTTTTTTCTGTTGAAACATTGATTTTTCCATCCAGGTTTCTACTTTTAGCAGAGGCAACAGTTGTGCAACTGTGTGAAATTCCCATCAAAAATGATGCCAGCTCCTAGTTAAACATATTTGAAAAAAGTGCGCCTCTTAACAGAATTCAACACAGTTGTACAATTATTGATTCTGTCGAATATAGGGTCATTACGGCTAGAGCCATATTCTTGAGTCTGGGGAGTAAAATATAACGTTTTACGGGAGGTTTTCGTTCTCCAGAGCCAAGAAGCCCTAGATTTTTGTAAAAACTTAATAGTTTAAGTTACTTTTCAAGGAAAATAAGTGACTTACAGATACTTTTATTTACAAATAACACACGTACGAACTGGTATATGTTTGAAACGTAGTTTAACGCTAAGATATTTTTTTATAATCGTTGTGTTCACTGATTGTAGATGTTACCACTTTATTTTAAGGTAAGTTGTTAATGTTTTTAGAAAATTAAGTGTTAACGATTTTGCCTTTTGCTTGCTTTCATTTATTTTTAAATTTGCACTGCACATACCTGGATTATGAAGAAAATTCTGCATAAATTCCTATTTTTAGGAACTTGCGATAGCTTTACCGCATACGCATGCGAGCTGCAAGAAGCATTTTACCTCATGCAAAATAAAGTGGCATGTGTCAGTGTCAAAAATCTTTGCGGTTAATGTAATGCCGTGACCTTTGACATGTGTGCGATAAAACCTTTTACTGCATGTGTGCATGAAAAGCATTTATTACAGGTTAATACTTAACTTATAGAAGGCAGCAAAGTAACACTTTCGCGCTCGTAGAAATATATTGTACCTACCACGTGTGAAAGTGTCTTGTTCTACTAGCATACGGTAGAGTGAATTGTTGCACACTATGTTTTACCTTACGCGTGTCAAGCTGAGGCAATTGCTACGTGTACGGTAAAACTTTCACCAGACAGATTTTACCGCACGCTAATATTTATTATTTATTTATAACACGTGCAAAAGTAGCGCGTAAGAAGTTCGGAAAGTATTATCTTCGGAACTTGTTAAAAAACTGTTACGTTGGAGCAAAACAGAGTTCGGTAACGTTGTTTATTCAGAATATAGTTAGATTTTAGTACGATTCTTATTTATTAAACCGTAAGTTAAAAAACTGTTAGTTCCACATGCAATAATTGTGGAACCTTTTATTCAAATTGGTATCTCAAATATTTCAGGAGTATATCCAGTAAAAACTGCAGGGTGTAAGTAAATCGAAGTTGTTTATTCCCAAAAATATATAAAACTGATCATTACAGGATATAGTAGGAGAGTATGTTTCATAGTTAATGTTAAAATCACTTTGTGAAATACAGTGGAGATGAAGGGAGCTCCAATTTTGATGTAATATTTTAATTCTAGGCAGGTGATTTAATGCACAGGACGTTGGATAGCGTCATCTTGCTCTTAATATACTTGCGCTCTTGGGTTGTAATGTCAAGGTCAGTTTCTGTCATTTTGATCCTTTTCTTCATATCTTGTAGAACGGATTGATTTTATTAAGTGCTTGAAATTAATTTTGGACCTCCCAGGAACGGAGTTATCTTCCACGAATTAAATGCCCTCTAATCTAGCTATCCCAACTGCATCCAAAGCATTTAACGGTCCATACCCCATAAAATTTTGGTTTGGCATAGCTCCATCGGGAAAGAAACCATCCGGCAAAGGATGCCAATCAGCTATCTGTTCTCTAGTGACTAGTCTTTGGGCTGTGACGTGGGCACATATAAGCCTTATACTTGTTATGGTCTTCAACATTGATCATTTCGAATGTATCTGCTGTGTATGAACCGACCTCATAGAACGGCTTATCAACTTAGGGCTTAGACCTAATAAGGGCTCGAAGGTCAGGGATTACTCTCTCTTCTGGACCTGGACACTGGCCATTGTTTTCATTTTTATTAGTTATTGCGAAGCTGGAGTTATTCTTCTTATTACGTCTTCCCTTCCAGTTCTGTAATTGGAGGGTCGATTCGGTTCTGGACACAGGATAGATCAAGGGTTCTCGATCATTGACGAATCGTAGTTAGTCTTCTCTTGATGCTGCCAAGTTCTGTGCAAATTACATTCTGCTTCGTCTGTCAACATAAATAATAAAGAAAATATCATATTGATGCACTTAAGTTTGCGACCCAATGGCGAGAGTGAGTTTGGACCCTGAAAACTTTTCTTGAATCACCATTTTGTTGCCTAACTCTGTGTATAGCACAACGTTTTTATATGTTTCCAACCCTGACACATTCCTATGTACATGTTTCTCAATCACTTCTGCTTTGCATTATTTTTAAGTTTGTTATATTAATAATGAGACTCTAAAAACAACGAATCTCTCTTTCAAGGCGCTTGTATTATGCTTTTTGCGTTTTGTTGGTGTACAACCCTGCTTTTTAGGGAAAAATTCGTTTGATTTATTAAAATTTTATATCTGATAAAGCATTAATAAAAAGCTCATAAATGTAATTCTTGAATGGATATTAATTTTTTTTCTTAGGTGTAAAATTTTAAATGGTTTAATCGGTTTGTTACTTAAATACACGATATAAACATTTATATTTGTATTATCCTTAATATGTATTAAAATAAATCCATACCTATATAATGCAACATATCATGGTTAATATCAAATGGGTCCATGTAATACGTGAGATTCTACCACTACACTGACATAACAATAATAATAATTATTGCAGTAAGATCTAAATAAGTAATTTTGGATGCTTAAAAAGCAATTACTGTTTATGTGACTTTTCAGAAGAATACATTTTTTAAATAAATCGTTAGATCTATCTATTTTTTCTAATTTGCAATTTTTTAAATATTTTCAGCAGTGTATTATTGCAATTTAATATTCAACCAATACATAAGATGGTAAATAAAAATATTTATGATATACCTATTACATACGCGTGTCATTGACTAATCTTTTTATATCATCTTTACACAATTTAATCAAGTCACAATCTTATCACAACCTAAAACATGTATTTATATAATATTATAGTATGTACTGATATAATAGTTTTTAATTGTACTTTATACTGATAAATAGGTCCACTACCATGTTTGCTCGATTGCAGATATATAAATTTTAACCAAAAATCACATAATTTATTTCATTACTACTCCAATATCCCTTTTTGTTTAATGCTCACTTCCCTTTATATTTTAATAAAACAACCCTATAATTAATTTAGCGAAAATTCATGAATAACCGAGACCATTGCTCTCATTTTATTACACAAAATGCCCAAATTGTCATCTGTATATTGATCAATTATCGATTTCACCACCCAAAAATTCAAACTTCTTAACAAGAAGATAAACCGAATCGCAAGCATTTGATATATTGCATTGGCAACGACTGTTTATAGTTTTGGTTGATCTTGGCACGATAAATCCAATTGACGATGTGTCAACACTTTGTTATTACATATAATAATAGATAATTATTGTTGCAGATATTAACAAATTTGAATTTTTTAAATGAATCTAACATCTTGTAATTTCATAACGAGGCATTTCCGGACTATAATCTCAATAACAAACTAACACAATTTTCGAATAAATTATCCAGTTCTGAAGTTTGGTCCACTAATTATGACTCATTCTGTATAAGACTTTTCCAAACCATTCGAGAAACTAGCCGTGTACCACGTTGGCCTGCTGGTTACCGCCTGATCATCGAAGTAGAGCGACGTCGAGCGTAGTAAGCAAATTGATAGGAGACTGGAGATAAAGGACGACCTTCTACATCACCACAAAAAGAACTGGCCCTCAGGCAAAAATATACTTCATGATGTCTTTCGAAGATTTTTGTCGTGATAGAAAAAAACCGTTCGAGAAACGAATCTACAAACACAACGCAGGTATAAAAAAATCAATTTATTAACTGAACTGATTATAAACTCACAATATAAGTGCCTATGCAATGAAATAACTAATATTCTGAATGAAAATAATAATAAATTATCTACTTATAATAATATATTATTAATCTTAATAAATTGGATTAAAACTATTATGATAGGAAGAGATTTAAAGATTCAGCAGTAAATTTCCACGACAATGAGGCTTTAATAGACACGATTTTGATTTCTTAATTTAATCCTCAATTCTCTCGTATTGCAATAATTAGTTCTTTAAGGTAGATTATGAACTACAATATTGTCTTTTTACAAGTGTATCATGTAAATTTGTTATAATATGGCAGTAGCCATATCCGACATTACACAATTTTGGTTACATATTAAAAAAATATAGCAAAATCGCTTTTGACCAATTTATTTCCATTATTCTATGATATGTTATCGTGAAAATAAGCTGTTTGTTAGTTTGTAACAATCGATTAATAAAAAACATTTTCTTAGTGAATATAATATCAATATTAATGATAATTTTTTTCATTTAGATAAACAATGTTTAGTTTTAATTTTCATTATTCTACTAAACAATTTAACATACAATTCGACCCTGTTTACAAGCAAAAATTAATTTACTCCTTGTTATCTACTAATAACTTTTCTCGACAAATCAACAACCAAGAAGGCAAGAATTCGCTCACAACACATTACTAGAAAAGAATATTTTGTCTTGTGTTTAGGAATAACGCCTCATACACGAGTAGAGATCTTTCCGACCAAATTAATAAAAAGAATACTTCACCTCAAACGTATAAAACCTATTCAGAAAATAATGATAGAAAACATTATGCTATAGGGTGGTCCAATTGCCTTAGTTCAGGTTATGATTAACAGTATAGAACGCAAGTAACAATAGGGAACAATGGCAATTAGACAACTCTATATAAAGCTTAAAGAGGTGAAGCTATAAAGAAGTATCAAACAGTTGTACTTCACATGCATATTTTTAAAGACAAAAAACAAACCTCATGCTTCTTCGACGAGCCTGCGCTGATTATGACCTAAAACACAACCCTAAGTACCTTATTGAATAAAAAATGTCAGGAAGAAATAGTTTAAGTTTGAAATTTTTAGCGTTTACGGGAAGGAAGGTGTTACATTGTATCTGCTTTTGCACAAACGCTAAAAATTACAATTTAAATATTTAATTATTAAAATATCATTCTGTAACTATTTATGTTCCTGTTACAGCTGGATTAATAGCCATACATCAGAGCTAGTTACAGAATTCTCTATATGTTATAATGTATTTTCAGTAATGGTAATACGCATTATGAAAAATGTCTTTCGAAAATGCAGTTATTTCGCGGCTTGAGCCAAATCAATCAATCAATATTATTTATATGTTCGTCTTTAAAACCACAATAGGTGTTTGGATGAGCTTAAAAAAGTCATATTTATTGGCATATTGTTGAGGCGCACGTTTTACACCTCCATTATTGAAAATCACTACTATAATACCTACTAAATTCCGTTTTCGTACATTTCTACACTTGAGCGACCTCTCCATCCATTTGCAGGATCCATTGCGCGGCTTTCGTCACGTCCCACGTCGAATTTTCCAACGCATTCAGGCAAGTAGGTAAGTCGACATTAACTACGTTTTGTAGTTTCACTATTTTTATCGCTTTCATAACGTCCCAGTCTGATTGGTCGAGAGCTTGCAGACATCGTTCTGTTGGTATCTGTGAAGACAATTGAAATTTTGGTCATAAATCTAGTCGATTTGAGACATACAGGATGTTCGACAGTCGATGGAAATATATTCACTTTTCCTAAATAAAGACTATTATTATTATTATTATTATTAGTAGTAGTTAAGTATTTAAGAATTTTTTCGTCAATAATTAATAGAAACATAATTTGTTCTGATTTTTCAACAACATTGCGCCTTTTTATAATATGCTAATGTAAATTGACTCACATCTTTTCCCAACACTTTAGACATTATCCTAACTTCGTCTGAGTCATTCCCTCTCGTTCTCGAACTGGGTTTTGCATTAGCAAATTTTAACAGATCTTCGCAACTAACATGATGACTGTGTACCTATAATAATATTTATTGAAATATACTAAGTTTCTTCTTTTTTTTAATTAAGTATGCAAACGCATCATATGAAACGAACTCACCTTGTTGTCACCAGCTTTAAATTCGCCACCATCCACAACATCGTGATCGGAGTGAATATCGTCTAATGCGTTGAGATTTGAGGCGATTTCTTCCTCAAAGTGCAAAGATTCAGGATTTTTTTCCACTGCTTGCACCATATTATTAGAGTAAAGAGGTTCGTTGTTAGAAGGATGAGCAAACGGATCGGGGATGATCTTATTCGGTGGAGACACTGTATTAACCTTGAAAAAAAACACAAAAAGTGTAAAAATGCTTACTGCAAACTTTTTTTGAAGTTATACAGGGTGGTCCAATGGTGTGAGGAGGAGGAAATATTTTTGATTATACAGTGTGTTTCAAAAGCATATGTTCGCATAATAAGTGTCAAAATGGTGAAAATTGTAATGTTTTTAATTGAATCTAAAAAACTAATAAACCTTAGTATTTTTTTCGCTATAACCGTTTTTCTTCTATCCTTCGCTCCCCTAACTATTAAGCCATCTTGTATAGTACTTGCTAGGCACCTTATCCAGAGTTCTTTGGGCACTGGAAGGCGGTATAATCAAAGGATGTTTCCTTGTATGCCTTGGTTTTGCAGTTAACAAAGTCTTGTTGCGATCTCTGGGAGGTAACGGTATGGGATTTTCATCATTTGAAGATGGATTATTTAACCTAGGAGGTACTGCTGATCGAGGTATTGTATTGGTCACTGTTGACCTCGGTAGCGTTGGAAAACCTATAGATGAAGTTATAAAAAGAGTTTTAAAACATTTTGTTTCTCATTGCACAAAGTACAACATTCCAAGAATGAATTCCCATAATAGGAAATATGAAGACATGTTCAGCACCTAAATAAACTCCAAAAATTTCGGAGATTTCTGCTTTACCTGGCTTATCATTTAAATTATCAGAAATCGAACTTCTAGTAGAACCAGTAAATCTTGTAGGCAGGGTATTACTCGCCAGACTCGCTGACCTAATTCTGGTACTTATAACTGGTTGACCTGACCTCAACATCCTTAACGGATTCGTTACCATCAGCTAAACAAGTTTTAAAAATGCATGATTAAAAATACTGTATAAAAAAGTTTTTATTACCTGATTTACTTCTGGAGTGGGACTTTCGACTAATCCCTCATACGCCATTTGTTTCTCCTGCGTTATAGTCGACTAGAGGGAAAATGAACATAAAACAAAAAGGGAAAAAAACAAAAATTAAAATAATCAAATATCGAAATAAAAGCGAAATAAATAAAAGAATAAAGTGGGTGAGGTAGAGTGGGATGAAAGATGAGATACTCATGTTTCGACATTAGATATATTTGCTTATGTAATTATTATGAGTGCGCTGGTTAACAAAATCCCTATACGAATACTTATAGGTACGTTTAATGTCTCGAAAAAGGATGGAATAAGATTGTTCAACGTTATGGTCATTGTATAAAATGCGTACAATAGTATAGCCACAGTATAATAAATTTAATAAATTATATTTGGCATTCAGTTAATTTTACTATAAATATACTCGATAGGGACCATAATATTGTTTTACAAACAGCCTTAAGGTACGACACTAATTAACCCAAGACATATACGCGCATATAGTGTACTTTAAAAATTGGTATTAAAAGTACTTTCATGAATTCACTGCTGACAATACAGAGACAGAGAGACAACAATAAGACAACAACATATGAAATCATAGTAGCAAATGAAGAAAACGCCTCAAAGGCAAACAACAAACGAGAACTGCAGAATTCATAAATCCAGCTTTAATTCAGGGCCTATTTAAAATATAAAGTTGATGATAGTTCTTGAAAGTTGAAATCCTATGGAAAATAATGACTAATACATAGTATCACGTTAAAATTGATTAAAAATTGTTACGAAAAGATAATTTTGCTTTCCTTCCCTCTGCCCATATTTATGGCCCCTATAGATTTTTAGACAATATTTCCTAAGAGATAACCATACAACATACAACGAACGTATTCAGTTACTACAGTTCAGTAGATAAACACATACATTAATTTACCATATTCATTGTACCAAACTTTTAAGGAAATGAGGATCATAAACCTCGAAGTTCAAAAGTTATAATAACATTACTTATAATAATTAAAAGTTAAATATACCGGATGATCAGATATTGGGAAAGGTCAGTATAAAATGATTAAATGTCTATAATAGTTATTTACTTCATAAGTTTATTAGATGACTTATTACAATACGAGTTTTTTACAGACGAGACGACATCACGACCCGAGTTTGGAAAATATCAACGAGTATTGTAATAACACCTAATGTATGTGTATCGTATATGATTTTATTCCATACTGGCTCTTAATTTAAAAAAGATTTGTGTTCTAAGTAAAAAATAATCAATGTTTCTTGAAATTATGGTGAATGCAAAATTTATCTATACTTATCACTCCAAAACAGTTATGAGCGCAATTGAGTATTTATCGAAACATGCTAGTATCAAATGCATTCATTATTTATTTTATAAATATTTGATTTTACATGCAAAAATTTAATATTGTAATATTTTAATTACCTTTAGGTAAAAATTAGTTTTCATTATAGTTACAATAAAAAAAATGTTTAATTACAGTTGTGGAAACGACTGTAATGTTTCAAACGGTAGATCTGCAATTAGAGTCTGATAAGATTGGTTAGCAAAAACAGTATAGTATTAGGTACTGTAATATTCAGTTCACCGGTCGCAAATAATGTTAATATATCATAGAGAAAATAACTCTGCCTAGACAGTATGAAATAAAAATGTAAACAGGGAATTACCACTCATTTACAAACTGGAATCGCTGGAACTGCACCCAGATAACTTTTTGCATCGGGAAACCGAAGTGGGACTTAACCCGCTTAAAATACTGCTAGATGGGGGAGGAGACCGCCCCACCAACTTCAAATTACATTGAGGCTTCAAAAACGGGTTAGTCGATTTATTTATCATCTCAGACCGGACACTACAATTGGAACTGGAAAACTTGGACAAGCGCCTGCGCCTCCGCCAATCGAAATCGACTGAACCTACCGAAATGCAGTCACTGTCACTTGAACTGGACTCGTATACTTGCGGATTATAAGATTGCCGGCGTCTGTTCCGCTCTCTGATACTTCTGCTATTTTTCCTTGTAACATTCTCATGAACGCTACTAAAAGACAGAATTCTAGGTCGATGATAAATGTGATTGTCTTCAATTGTAGGAATAACTGGATCTTCAGTGGAAGCTCTCTTATAAAAAACGTAGGACGATTCGAAATACTGAAAAGGTTTCCGACAGGTATGAGGCTCTCGAAAGCTTTGGGTCTCTTTGACATCCCTACGAAAAGGACCTGCGTGCGCATATATTTTTCTAGTAACACCCTCAGACTTAGTCAAATCCCTACTCTTAGGAGAAACGAAATCATAATCTACAGTCCTCCCGAAATCATCATCGAAGCTTAAATTTTGAAAACGGTTTTCTATGGTGGGAGTCATTTGCCTGCGGCCCCAGAATGGAACATCAAAATTGTCGCTTCGAGGTGACGATGAAGTTAAATTTCTACAGGAACTGTGAGGAATTCTACGAGCCGCAGGAAATGGCCTGGTTAATAATTCTCTGGATCTAGCGAAGTAAAATTCCGCTGAAGCTTTATCCCAAAGGGGCAGGCGCAGTGTTGATAAAGGATCTTCCAGAGAAGAATGGGAGCTCACGAACTGAAGATTTGTTTAGACGGATGAAAACAAAATGAAATAATAAAATCAATATGGTTAACAAATCAACACATCAGTGTGTGAAATGTGTAATAAAGAAATAATAAAAGGGAGGAAAAAGAAACGTAAGAAAAATGTGTTAGTATGTGTATAGTAGCTTGCAATCAATCGCTTAATTTTCTGAATATTATTAACTTTTAATAAACCTAATCCGATGTTTATAAATTCAGTTACACATATTTCAGAAAATTAAGTTGAAATGAGCACAATTAAGGATCTTCTCGGTTCGAAATCATGTGTAAATATAAAGTTTTTTCATTTCATTAGAATCGTAATTATTATTGATCTTCAATTCCAGAAAGTCCTTAATCTTGCATTTCAGATAAAATTAAAACATTTGCTCAGTAATAAAACTTGAAGCAACATTAAATTCGACATGAAATTTACCTGTAAATCAGCTGTTGACAAAGCTTCTTCTGAAAAGTTCCTTCTAGCTTCCGGTTGAATTTTGTCCGCGTTATCATGTACTGACGGAAACTTGAAGATGAAAGAACTTTTTTTTTTGCTTGGAGATGCGGGAGTCGTAGGAGCCGGGGCCGAAAAGGATCTGTGAAATAAAATTATGTGCAGCGTTACGATTCGTAAATCTCAATTTTAAGACAGGGACATATTTTCTGAGGAATTTTTCATCGAACTTTTCATGATATGTAGCCCAACTATGTCTAAATTACCTGGTGGTTAATTCGTTAGCTAGAGCAATCGCAGTATCTAAAGTCTTTTTGTCGTGGGCGGAAATGGGTTTTACTGTGGCTTGTTTTTTAGGTTTGGCATTCAACTTCTCCTTTAATTCATTGCTCCTATTCGATCTAGAAAACCACTTCACTGTTTAAGCAAATTTAAATATCTCATTAAATAACTTTTTATTGTAATTAAAACAAATTTAAAAAACTACGTACCCTTCGTGATCCACTGATTGGCTCTGATTACCAAAATTGCTGAACATGAGTTCCATTTCGGCCATAAGTGAAGGACCTAAGAAAATTACTTTATTAATATTCAAGTTATCTTAATAGTTATACAGCGTACAGCGAAATTTCTCCCCGCTCTTCTTCCTTTTACCTTCAATTCATTAAATATTTAGTCTTTTATAATGTTGAAGTTAAAAAAACTACAGGTATATAAAAAATGAGATGTGGTGGGCCAAGTTGGTTTGGATTTTCGCATTAAGTAGGTTCAAATTAAAAAAGAACAATACTTCTTGTTTCTCATACGCATAAATTTCAGTAACACTTACCTAAGTCCAATTGAGGACTATTGTTCGTTTCCTCATCGCTTATTTCATGATATTCATGATCTTGTAACGATGAAGCAGCGGGCGCGCAATCCCCGTCTAAAAGGGGAGCCGCTTCTAGATCTTTGTGAGGTCTGTATGGGGCCACAACTTGTGTGGGAACACTAACGTACTAAAAATACATAATACCTTGGTTGAATTACACCTTGAAATAAATAATTTAGGAATTTAATGCTCTTGCGCCTCGTATATTCCGTCCTCGTAAATATCGGATAATTTCTTTAAAAATTAAATTCAAAATAGAAAAATTATAAACATGCCGAAAAAAGTAGACATTTAAACACATACATTTCCTTTCGAGCCGCCTAAGAAACTCAGATCGCCAAAATAGGCGCCATCAAGTCCGACGTGACCAGTATGTTTAACATCCCCTTGAGGAGCGCTGATCATTTCACTCCTCAATTTTCGACGGGACGACGATCGAGAGGAATCCATTCCCGACCGTTGAAATGAGGAGCTCGGCAAATCGCTGCCGAGATATGCTACCACGTTAACGGGATCGAAAACGCCTGTTTTGCCGCTGGGACTCGCTCCTTTCCAAAAGGGACTATGCGTTCTAGATATTTTGAAGAACAAATTCAAATTATATTAGAATGTTCTCAAACATACAAGGAGTTAGTAAAACCCGGAAGCTAGAAAGAACAGGAATCTAGCTTTTCAAAAAAAATTTAATAACGTTTTAATATTTTTTACATATTAAAAAAAAAATCGTCTATCAGCATTCTAGTTCTCTTTACTAACTCTAAATGTCACTTCAACAAAAATATCTCGATTCGCAGAATAAATTTAAGACTCACTTTTTATCAAGCACAGTAATAATGTCGCTAACCCTAAAACTCAGCATATGCGGGCCCTCATTGGAGGTGAGTTTGGCTTGCACTTGTTCAGGTCTGCATTCTGCAAGAATGGGTCCTAAGAAAATGAAATATTTCTGAATTATAAATTTCTGGAGTTGAGTTCTATTAACTTTAATTAATGTAATAAAAAAAACTTTGTTATTTTAAATACTTGTAAGCACTTTTCTCTTAACTTTTATTATAAATTTAAATAATAGCAGAACTAACCAATATCTGCAAATCTGGGCCTCTGAGCCGGCTCGTGCCGCCAACAATCCAACATCAAGTTATAGTGATCCAAGGGACAGCAGTCCGGTTGCTCCAATCGTTGAAAATTAGGTTCGTCTATCGCTTCCAGAATTTGTTGACCTGAATTAGTTAATCACACCATGAAAAATAATTATATGGACCAAGAAAAATATAATCGTACCTGTTAAAGCTGCCCAGGGCTGGAATCCGTAAGAAAACATCTCCCAAAGAGTTACGCCAAAAGCCCAAACGTCGCTGGCAGTGGTAAATCTTAAATAGCTTATACACTCAGGAGCACACCAAGCTATAAATGAAGTTTTCTTGACGCGAAGCGAATTGGCATAACAACGCAATTTATTCCCTGATATTGTGTTAGCAGCAAAAATCTAGAAAAACGTTCAAAACATTGAATACCACATTTTTCCATTTTTATAAATCCCCGTGACTTGAACTCCCTAGAGGTATGTTGAACAATCCGTTTAATTTGATAATGCGAGAGGCGACATGTGATAACGTTTTTTGAAGATGTCAGTATATGCTTTATGTGACTAAAATTTTACTCTAGCGTATAAGATTAATTTAATGATTTCTTCTCTGACATTACCCATTCGTTCGTACCACGGAACAAGAATTTTAATGTTATAAAGGATTAAAGAAAGATTCAAATTTCAAAATACAAATCACAATCTCACACATGCTCAGTCCTTTCAAATTTGGATATTATCCTTTCCTTCTTAGTTCTAACATTTTTCGAGATTTTTTCTGTTGAGATATTTTTGAAGACGCACTTACCAATAGGTAACTTTAAATTGACATTAAAATTAGTCTGATAGTAGTCTTTTCCTTGACCTAAGGCACGACTCAGTCCGAAGTCCGAAATTTTTACTTTATTTTTCGAAAATACTAGAATATTTCTCGCAGCCAAATCTCTGAAAATAATATTGTATATAATAAAATAATCTTTTGGGAAATAAAAAGGACAATATTTATATAAAAAATCTGTCGTTATAATTTTGTATTGACAACTAAAAAAAGTTCCAAAGAATTAAGTAAACCGAATATGTTTATATTAAAATATAAAAGAAATGTATGCAAAAAGGAAATTGCAATTGTGTTAAAATTGTGAATAATCTTTATTTCATACTGTTTGGGTAGATATTCTCTTTAGGTTAAAACTAGTGTCCACTATGGTCACAGTAAGAGGGAAAAGTTTGACACAACTGCAGTTATTAAAATAATAGAAAATGAAAATGAATGCTTAGGATGATATTTCGAATTTATTTTGAGATTCATAATAATTCGTTCTCGCAAAAGACACAATAATCCCTGATAATCGTGTTGTCGAAATATAAAAAAATAACGATAATGTAAGGAAACAGTAGATAATAAATATTACTGATCAAATTGTAATCTTAGTACACTCACCTATGAATCAGTCTGTTTGCTTCTAAATATTGCATGCCATCACATATTTGATATGCAAAATCACATAATGTTAATACGGGAAAACTTGACCTCAATGAAGGTTCTTTTAAACATTCCAACAATGACCTGAAAATTGTTATTAAAATTTACGTACATAGGGAGTTCCACTGGAAACAATAATGAATGAGATTTCCGCACTAAATTATGCGTTATAATTCTCAATTCTCAACGTAGCCGGTGAGACGCCCTGTATAAATAAAGAGAACTGAACTACCTAAGTGGAGCTAATTCAGTCACAAGCATAAGGCTGCCCTCAATATTTGGAAGCACCACTCCAAAAAATCGTACAATGTTCGGGTGGTCAATATTATGCATTATAGAAGCCTCTTTTAGGAATTCAACCATGTTGCTTTGCATTCTATCCCTCGACAAACATTTTATCGCCACTTGGATTCTTTCACCTAGAATATGTATTGCATTATATCATATAGATTTTATCAAATTTTTGATAGATTAACCAAGGGAATATACTTAAATTCAAATTAAATTACTGAACATTAAGCTAATCTGAATAACAAGGCGATAGGAAATTCTTAAGTATTAAATAGGTAATTACCCAGAGGATAATATTTTCTATGGATTTACAAAAATAACATACTTGATAGCTTGTTTTAATCTCAAAAAATAGGAAATTTTTCCTACCTTCATTACACCAAACACCCTGCTGCACCACTCCAAATTCTCCCATTCCCAATTCTTTGTTAATTGTTATACTTGCAGCTGGAATAATGTGTTTACTAGACACTTTAGGAGACTTAGACATAGTTAAAGTGTCAGTATTTAACAAAAAGTTTGCATCTGCAACTAATGATAAAAACCAAATAGTTAAGTACACAATAGGTGAAAAAATAAATTTTACCCGTATTTTCTTGCTTTTTGTGTGTTAACAACTTTTTAAATTTGGACAAATAATTGTGAGGGAAATGTTTCTCATAATATTTCCTCAATCTCCTTATCTCAGGTTTTGACATTCCAATTTCCAATAAGTCACTATCTGCCGTGAATTTAAATTGAGATGGATGAGCAATTTTCAGAGTATTTCTTAAAGAAGAAAAATTTTTATACATTAAAATTTAGTCAAGATTTAAAACCTCACTTACTTGAAACTATTAAAATAATGCTGCAATTCGGCTTCTACAAGGAACTCATACAGGCCTGGGCCTTTTTTCATAGAGGAGTTTCCAATCTCTAAAGAAAGTAGATAAAAAAAGGGAAGTAGTTAATGTGTTTACCTACATCTGCTTAAATTCATTCATCAGAAAGTAAACTTATAAGTACTTTCTATTTTCTTCTCTATTCTTAAATTCAAAGTAGGCTTTGCCACCATTAGGTTTATTTCAACAATTTCAAGCACGACTGAAGATTATAACATACTATCCATTAAGTTGAATGAAACATTTATGTTAAGTTACTAGAATTTTTACTTTGTGATGGACACAAGAGAGCACATAGAGAATCTTCTGTAGATAAAATTTGCAACCAACATATAAAGCTATTCTCTAGATAGCTCTAGTACATCTACTTTGAATTGTATTATAGTAATGAGCCATTCACATCAATTCAACAATCAGTTAATCAGCTCAGATAAAGAGTCTGATCCCTGCAGCATTTTTGTGTATACACTTAAAAAATGAATTGGCAGTCTACCTTTTGCCTCAAATATATTTTTATTCAGAAAGTATGCTGGATATTACACATATTCATATCATTAATTTACAATTCTATATTCAATTTTATTATTAACTATTAACTTAATTCATATATAAAAACTCCTCCAAAAAATAATAGAAAAATCAAAAATACTATAAAGCTATGGCACCAGTCCCAAGCTATATGACAAGATATATGTGTAGGGTACTAGGTTTGCAATGCAGTTAAGTACCTAAGCAATGTTAAAAGGAACACATTTCTTAGGTACATTAATCACAAAATTGGCTGAGCCCTTATTTCAAGATGTAACTCACAACCTACCGAACTTAATGTTAAGGTGCAATATTTGTGAAGTTTTATTTATTAGATGCAAAAAATGAACAAGTCCCAGCACTACTATTTAATATTGGTGTCCTTTCTGTAGGTACTTAGCATAACATATAATTAAATTTAAGAAAACTTTGGTGTGCCTCTTCTTCACTTTTATTTCAAAATAAATAAAATATAACTTTGAATGATTGAATAAAATTGAAATTAGTTAAAAAATATTAAAAAAAACATTGACCAACAACTTCAACAAAGTAAGAATAAAAAAGTATGGATGACATACATAACTAAATTAAAGAAAATGTAAATCATACCCATTTTAACCAGAGTTTTCACAAAGGATCCAATGTAAAAGGGCTCAGATCTAGTGCAATTAGAATAATCATGCAGGGGGTTTAGTGTGCAGTCCCACTATTCTAATTCCTACTGTTTCAATGCATTGTAATACCTGGAAAAAAATCCATTCTGTCTGGAACTAAATGAGTAACAACTCTCACTGGTATTTTCTTAATTTAATTATGTTTGTAATCACGGAGAACTTCAATGAAACTGGTTTATTTGTATTTATCAAATTATCTCTCGACCTCCAAGTCGTTTAAAAATAAAAACATTTCTGTCAATTTTTTTTCAATTGTTGACATTTTCACTTTGGTCCAGATGTCATCAATGGGAAAAATCAGAATTTCATCTCACACTCGCCACAACACGCGATGCAATATGTACCGGGTAATTGAATGATCATCTTAGTGTAGATATTCGAAAACACCTATTCTGTTTATTAACAATAACCTAACCTATGAGGAAGGTCTTATTTTATTAATATAAACAATTTTTTAATTTTAAACGAAAACATGTATAGGAACGTACAACTTTTCTTTAAAACATTATCACCACGTAGTGAATCAATCCTACAAAATACCCTTTCAAGGTCGATTAGCACAAACTTAATTTTATATCGAGATGTAGTGAATAGAAAAGAAATGTTAAAATCGCTTCCTACGATGGATGAAGGTACAGCAGGAGAAAAAACCAAAGCCGTAGATCAAGTATTACATGAGAAGCAGCAAATGTTCCCAACTTCCAATTCCGCAGACCGACTATTTGATGGAGTACCTTTCAAAAACTTACCAATTGTTAATGTTCGAGTGTCCCACAATAACACAATATTCAACTTCACAGACGCTAAAGGAGTGCCTAGAATGATTAGGTCATGCGGCATAGAAGGATATAAAAATACAAGAAAGGGCACAAATATTGCAGCACAAGCAACAGCTGTAACATTTGGTGTCAAAGTCTTGGAGAAAGGATTTAAAACTGTAAGAGTTCGGGTGCAGGGATTAGGTCCTGGTAGGATGTCAGGTATAAAAGGGTTACAAATGGCAGGATTGAATATTATTTCTATAACTGATAATACTAAAGTATCATGGAATCCTCCAAGAGCAAGGAAACAAAGAAAGTTGTAAAATTGGTATTGATTGGGCATACAGTGTTACATCTTATTTTAAATTATGTAACTTATAAAGTTAACAAGCAATGGTCATTCTTTAGTTATTATGTTGTTTTGTTTTCATAAAATTTCAATAAAGAACTGTTACACTAAAAAGCATTAATTAAATTGACCCTTTTTACCAAGCAAAACTGTTTTTATATACAAATTTTAAAAAAAGTATGGAAACTTAGTGCAAATTGTCTTGAGGACCTCTGTAAACTTACCCAAACAGGTGAAAATATATGTATATAGTTCAGTGAAATTAAAAAAAAAAAACTGTATTCATCAGTTCTTAATTTTTATTAGACAATCACATATTTCTCAGTTTTTCTTCATTTATTATAAGGGAACAATAGTTAAATCATAGAATTTACTTTTTGTTTTCCATCTCCCTTTTGTAAATGACAGATATGCAAAATATATCAAAACCAAACTCCACATCCTAAGTATCATCTATCGCTTTAAAACTAAAGTAAAAAGATAATATTTTAAATTAAAGTAAATGTAGGTATAGATAAGTACAGCTTACTGTAGGAAGAAATTTGAGATTTTTGTTGATCAATACATAATGCCAAGAATTTGACCACAATCAGAGTAAAATAGATAACGGTTTCTGATAAATCTCTGCCTAGATTTGAAGTGTTGTGAATTAATTAACATTAAACATACACAGGCAATGTCCTACCTAAATTAAGTAAATAAATAAATTGGTATAAAAATATAAATTCAATACATAAATCCACTATACATATATAACCAGCTTAAATTTCAACAAAAAAAAATTAAATACAAATTTTGATTTTATAAAATGATCTGTTTATTTAACATACTTAACACATATTTGAACCCGGCTAAAACGCTTGGACAGTCCTTAAAGAAAACATTTAAATAGTTTGTATCTAATTCTGTGGATTTTTCTTTAAAAGTTTTTGATAAATTATATATAAACGTCGAATCAAATATCTGACTTATTATTAAGTTTGGGTATGGATATTTCAATAGTGAATTTAGATATTTTATATGTAATAATACGCTTTGGATTTGAGCCATCTGATGAACTAAATGCCTGTCAAACGTTAAAGAGTTCTCATTAGGGTTAATTTCAAAATGTCTCAGTACTTTTTGTAATAAAATTATGCAGTCTTTGGTAGGAAAGTAATAAAAGCAATTTTTGTCTACTCTAAATGGTACATGATCATTATTTGGCGGCAAATTATGCATAAAAGAGTGAAATCTGTTCTTGTACCTTTCAGGTGACCTATAATATCCTACTTTTTGATCAATATAATTGAGAATCATAAAACATAATACTAAAGAGTAAATCAAAGAGGTGTCAAATGATATTTTTGATGCAACAAATTTTAGAGCAACTAGGAAAGTATGCCACTCAGTGGGAAAATGTTCCAATACTGATGCAAAGCTAGTTTCTATATTCAGTATTTTAAACCACACATCTCTCCTCCCCTGCAGAGTCAGTTCTTCAATTTCTTCCAAAGAAGGCACTTGTTCCAAATATTGTTCTTGTGGGAACCTCTCAACTTTAGTTCCATCACCTCTCCCTACTATTGTAAAGTCCACTGCTTGGGAATTTGTCACAATTTTGTGGATGGCACGCAATATATCAAAAGACACTTTATGAGAATTTTCTTTACGGTGATCTTCAACTTGGGGAATTAGATAAAAAATATTTTGGGTAAGAATGTCCATGAATGATGATGGGTACAATGCCCTGGTGAAGTTCTTTATAAATTGCTTAGAAATTGCATTTTTTGATGTATTATTTTTTTCCAAATGTGTTTCTTCAAAGCTGAATGTAGAGGTTTCATTATATGTGTTTAACTCTTCATTACCTCTTCCAATATTTTTAGTATTCTCTACTTCATTTGCTTCAATTACAACCTTAGTTTTACCATTTGCTAACTCTTCTTCAACATTACTGCATTTTACCTTGATGTTTGTTTTGGAGCAATTTTCTTCACATTGAGTCACAGCAATTGTATCTAGTGAGTTGTCATTTGAATCTTTACTATTCAAATTACTTGTGGTCAGTTCTCTTGGAGTTTCTTTGACACTCACAATTGTGGTATCACTTTTTCTTTTCTCTTCAATGCATTCATTACTACTTATTTCAGATCTGATACACATTTCTCCATTTTCCACATATTCAATTTGTTTCTGTGTGTCTAAATAACATTTTGATGCACTGACCTTGCTTAAATTATTTTCACCTTGATCTTCAACAGAGCTAACAATAACATTACTAGTTTTAGGCTTTTTAATACTAGTTTCAATCTCACTTTCTATACTTTCAATTTTTTCTCTTATATGTTTGAAATCTATTTTTCTACAGTCTTTGACAATGTGTTTTTTAATGTTCAACTGCCTAAAAAACTGGCTCTCAACAAAATAATATGACGTAACAATTTTTTCAACTTTGTTTAAAACAAAAAGTCTTTCTTTTTTGTTTCTAAAGCTACCTAAAATGAGTTGCACAGCTTTTTCTGGGGTTTGACTTCTGAGCCACTCAAGCACCATTTGTATCTTACCTTGATTGCTAACGTTAGCAATCCCTATTGAGCAAAGAAATGGATTGAATATATGGCTATCAATGTAGTCATTTCCTAATAATACTGGCAATAGATGAAGAGTGTTTAACTGTAAGCCTGGAAAGCTTTCCAAGAACTTTTCAATCTTATATATTTTACAAGAAATACACTTGTAAGGCCCAGTTCTCCAATTCCCAACCGAAGTTACTTTGCTGTCCAATGTTTTAAAGGGAATGTATTGTGCCCCAAATAAAAAATAGTCTGAATCAAACGTTAAAACTGGACAATCCAAACTCCTGGCAATACTAGCAATTTCAGTATCTCCCTCATACTCACACATCATCATTTCAACATCTAACTTCCTTAAAATATCTTTGAATGCTTCACGCATGAACAACGGGAACACGACTTTATTTGGCTGTTTGACTTCAAAGACTGGATCTAATTGGTTAGCAATGTTGATTTTGTCTTGCATCCGGCTTATGATTGTGGGAAGTTTCCGCTGCTCAAAGCCACCATCAAATACTACAATAGGCTTAACACAGATATCTTTAAACATTCCGAAAAACTTCTCCACAATACAAGCGTATTTGTCATAATCTCCCCCATAGCAGTTGAAGGATCTGGCATCGAATTGCCAGTGTTTCCAATTATACAATTGGCAAGATATACTGTGGCCGTCTATTATTAATTTGCAATCTCGGAGTTCGTAATTTTCGAAATAATCCTCAGCTCTTTCGTTCATAAATTTCGTGAAGCCCTGAATTCCCATTTTTGTCTGGTGCACTTTTGGTTTTCTACTTACATGCTAAAATGCCATGTCAACAATGGAAAGTACATCTATGAAAAGTGAGGTTAACTAGTAATTAAAAATTCATGATATTTTTAAATAATGAACGGGACGTGTTAGATATTATTTAAAACGGCGTTCCCCAACTTTTAAGTCGCCTAAAATGATGAGATTCGTTATAAACATTTTACTTTCTCAAAAAGGGGAAAATATACCCATGAAACAATTGTTATCTGGTGTATCACTCCTAGCAATGGAATTTCTGAACAATTCCATATTCCACATATGTGTCAAAGTTGACAGCAAAATAAAAACATATCGAACTTCATAAATAATAAAAATATCTAGTTTTAGAAGAAAAGCGACGTAAAATAATAAATGTGATATAAATAAATCTAAATCCAGTGTACACATATCACAACCAGAACTTGTTTACAATGGAATCAAGGGGAGAGATATCGGAACTTCAGCAACTAGTTTCAAGTGATGCCGAAAATGACGACAGTACAATTCAAGAAGATCCCACTGACACCACAGAATCGAAAGTTATGTCTCCTATAAGAAGCGCGAAAGTAGTAAATAGGTTTCAAAACATTCAGTAAACTCTGCCTGATATGAGTGCCTAATTTGTAGTTTTCCTCTTCGGGAAATACAAGCCACAGTTCCGTAGCAAGATCAGCAGGAAGAGGGCAGGTTGGGTCAACAGGAGGCTCAAAAATAGCCTTTATTAATGAAAGGAAGCCTTTCAGAGAGCCTTTGAAAGCTAGCACTGCTCGGCCGAGGAATCCTCATAAAGGTAAATATTAAAGAAAATAGTAGTTTGTAATAATATTTTCATTACTTTTCTACTATTGTATTCCTAGTTTATTTTGCACCAATGTTTTTTTATGTTTTCATTTTGTTTTGTTCTTTTTATTTCTTTCTCTGCATGGATAGAGCTTCCAAAAACAGATATCCACCACCATTCTTTTATATCCCAAGTGCCAGATGTTCGACACATGGAAAGAGCTCTTCTTGGATTATTGGCAGACTTCCATTCAGGGAAATTAAGAGCATTTGGGGGAGGGAACACAATGGATCAGATGACAAACATCAGGGAGCAACAGGAAAAGTTGGCCAAGTTACACTTTGACTTGGCAGGGTCTGCTAATATACCTTCATTATCAGAGGATAGTTTAAAATCCTCCCAAAATACCATGAGTCAATTGATACAAAGACTTGAACAGCTTAGTGTTTCAATAGAGGCGTTGCACAGTAATTCCACAAAGTAATTTTACTTTATGGTTAAATTTGTGCTGTGATTTTTATTGTTATAAATTATTATATTAGAAAGCCTAAAGGTAATTTAAATGTTAAGTAATTTTTCATCCTATGGGAAATTCATTGAATAAAAAAGAGAAGTTAGGGTTGTTGGGACTGTTATGAAGGTTTGTTTTCGAACAATATTTTGAGGTTTTATATTTTATTTATAATACATAATTATATAATTTATATTCAGGATTTTTTATTTGAGGTCGATGAGACAGTATCTGAGTGACGTTTTTCTGTAATGTAATTAAAATTAAATCAAGTTTTATGAAAAAAAATTATATAAGCAAATTCACATTATGGTAACTTACTTATTTTGTTTTCTGCTGCATTGGAAGCAGTAACAAATGTCCGTTGCAATTTGCCTTTCTTAGATTCCCTGTATTTTTTTGCCACTTCTTTTGATAATTCTGCAATTCTTATCATGACTGGTGCAGGGTAACTGAAAGGTGAATGGAGATAAAAATTTCCCTGCATTTTAACTTTGTTATTGTGGTAAGGGTACCATTTTTGGTATCTAATTATAGTAATAATTCTTTATTTGCTCAATAAACATCAGGGGTTTTAATTAAATAGAAGATTTATGTTCTTAGTAGTTTTAGTATCAGAATTTTGACCATGTTATCTTAACAGGGTACTTATTGAAATGTTTGTGTTATAACTTTATTTTGATTATAATTTTAATGATATTCCATGGAAATGTCATACCCCTAAATAGTTCATAAAACCTCGCTGCCACCTACATTTTTCTTTTCTTTCTTACCTGCATCCCATAAATTCAATATTCGTAAATGTCCTAGCTAATGCCACCAAATACTCCTCAGAAAATCTGCCTTTGTGAGCCTCCATAAAGGCTTTGCGGAGTTCCCAGTGCTCCTCGGGCTCCGTTTCGTCCTTATAATCGTCTATATTCCAGTCTAATGAACATTGATGGGTCATTCTGACTTGAGCAGTCGTCGTCAAGTTTATATTAGAAACCCTTAAGTGATAGAGCACTGAATTTAAATCAATACAACGTCTTCATTTACCTATTTCTGAGTTCTTTAAAACTAAAACATTTCTTGAAAATTTACTACACAGAAAATCTCATTCAAATCATGTTAATTTATGCTTCATTAGAAAGCGTGAGGTTTGTATTTTTGACAGTGACAATAATTGTCATTACTACTTGACAAAAATATCTTAGGTTAGTGGTATTTATTCAAATTTTTAATGTTTTAGATATTTTTCATAGAGATATACTAATATTTAAATAAATAATAATATAATTAATATATTTTTTTATTCTTCTTTGAGTAGAAATCATTATTGTGTATTTATGTAAATATGACAACGAGAAGGGTCGGTTTAAAGTATGATAATAAAATAATCTTAGCCCCAATGGTTCGGGTTGGAACACTTCCAATGCGGCTACTAGCCTTACATTATGGTGCTGATATGGTTTATTCCGAAGAAATCATTGATTGGAAATTACTGAAATCAGTGAGAATAGTTAATGGTAAGTTTACACATTCAAAATCACTTTTCTTTAGTACAAAATCACTGAAATTCTATGAAATACTTCAGGCACATAAAGTTTTTAACCTGGAAATGTAAGCTTGTCTGTGTTTCCTGTTTTTCTATGTCCGTATTGTGTCTGCTGGACATTCACACAGGACATGTCTGCTCTTCAAGAGGCTTAAAATGCCAAAGTAAACAAGATAAACTATTTTTATAATATATTTTTCAGATGCACTTGGAACAATAGACTATATAGATAAATCAGACGGGACAATAGTTTTTCGCACCTGTGCAATAGAAAAGAATAAAGTTGTAGTTCAGTTAGGCACTTGTGATCCAAACAGAGCTTTAAAAGTAGGGAAAATGATGTAGGAAACATTTTCACCATTTCCCAACTAGATTAATTCCTTTTCATTATTCTTTGTAGAGAAACTGATGTGGCTGGTATTGACATAAACATGGGTTGTCCCAAAGAATTTTCTTTGAAAGGTGGGATGGGGGCCGCCTTGTTGACTCAACCAGAAAAAGCCAAAGCAATTCTGTCAATATTGGTAAAAAATGTATCAATTCCAATATCATGTAAAATTAGGGTGTTTGAGGACATGAAGGCAATGATAAATTTAGTTAAGGACCTAGCTTCAACTGGAATTTCAGCTATTGCAGTTCATGGGAGAACTAAAATAGAAAGGCCACAGCATTTAAATCGCAACACAATGATAGCAGCTGTGGCACGAGCCATTAATATTCCCGTAATTGCAAAGTAAATAAAATTATTATACAGGTGTTCACGTGTTTTCTGTAATGTCCTTAGCATTGTGTATCATTTAATTTAGCAATAATATCGCATTCATTTAAGAGGTTGTAAGAATATGTGAAAAATAGTGGATATGACTTGCTTATTACGCTAATTTAATGCCTAAATTAGTAAAAACCATTCATATAGTGTTACACAAATTTTTACTGTTTTTCTGCTAGTATTATCAGCAGTCTGGATTGTAACATAATGTGCTCCTATTTTCAGTGGTGGTTCAAGGGAAATAGATAGATACAGTGACATATTAAAATTCAGAGATGAATGTGGTGCTAGCAGTGTGATGATTGCTCGAGCAGCAGAGGCCAATTGTTCTATATTTTGTCAAGATGGAATAAAAAATCTGGAAGACGTTATTGTAGCTTATTTAAAGCTAGCTGTAGATTATGATAATTCTCCCAGTAACACAAAATATTGTGTTCAAAATATGTTGAAAGAATTGCAGGAAACACCTAAAGGAAAAAAATTCTTGGAGTGTCAGACGTTGGAACAAATTTGGTATGTAAAATTGAGTGCAATAAGTAACAAATCGAAACAACAACATGGTATTGTAGTTCCATATGGCATTTAGGTGACTACTGCAGACAGCGACAACTAGAATTTCAAGCTAAAGGAATGCTTGGTAGAAGAGAAATAAGTCCTGACATGTTCAATGAAAGCCCCAAGAGGCCAAAATTAGATGCTGAGGAAGACTTAGATGTCTATACTGTGAAATGTGCATTCATAAGGGTCAATTTTCATGACCCTGATTTGCCAAAGAGCAGGCTCATATCATACTGTGGGAAAAATAAGCTGAAAGTGCCGAAGTATAAAATCATCAATAAGGATAAGCTTTTTAGGGCTGTTGTTACTGTTGATGAGAGAAGATATACTTCCTCTTATTGGTATGGTGGCTGAAGTGTTGGCGTAATGGGTCTTTCATGACTATAATGTTACAGGGAAAAGAACAAAAGATTTGCTGAACAAGGGGCCGCTTTGTCATGTTGTGTAGGTTTAGGATTGATAGACCGAAAGACGTTAGTTACCAATGGAAGCATACTTGAATAACACTATCAAAAAGAGACTATTGTTTTATTTAATTTCACATTCCAAAATAAATTTTTGTATCGACAACTGAATTTATTCAAGAACTTATCTATTTTTGGGCAGAATAACCGTAAAATTACTTTCTACAGATGTGGAAGTTCACCTGTTTCTCTTCATTTCCTCAATTATTTACTTTAAATTGTGGCTATTTATTCACAATTTCTTACCTCGGATCTGCACCCTACACTGACAGTGTCATTTAAAACACGTTTTTGATTGAGGTTAAGTTTATCGTCACTAAACGTCTCAAGAAATCCAAAATCATTTAAACAGGATAATAAGTAGAGGTAATATTTAAGGAGGAAAGCAATGGGGAAAACTAAAAAACTCAAACCGTCTGAGACGGCTTTGAAAGTGTCTTTGGAACAGGATATTTATAATATGAAATTTGTCACAAGCAAAAACAGAACCAAGGTGAAGGAGAGCCAAGAGGAGGAACAGGTAAGTTTCCTATAAAGAATGCTAGAAAGCGAATGGAATGGGAGATATATGGTACTCAAGTAATCATAGAAACTGAGTTGCTAAAACTTGGTATTGGGAGGAGATTTTCATTATGATTCAACAAATTTACCAAATCTAGATCGGTACATCACTAAAGTTAATGTACTAGACTGGATGTAGTAAAATTCTTGCCAAATTATACATTAACTCTTATTATAATACCATATGTGGTGGTGGCCCATATAATTAATTAACTGAATTATCTAACAAGTATGCTTTCAATAATAAGCAATTGCTGCTGTTAGCCACATTGCTAAATATAAAGTCAGCATATGATAACGTAAATACATATATATGCAAGTTGTGTAGTCCATTGTAAGATCAATTGATAAAACTCTGTATCAAAAAAATATTTATTTTACAAGTAATGGTGGAGAACTTTTTGGACAGCTATCCTCAATTTGGGAATCCCACACGGATCCCTTGTTAGCATACTTTTTTTTAATTTGATACATTATCGCATAACAAAATGCATAATATAGAAATTTGGCTTGACAGATATACCTATTGCCATTTATTAGGCACATAAATATGCATAATAAATAGCATAAAAAATTCATACCTTTTTAACTTTCTATGCAATTTTTATGCATTATGTTATGGACATAACATAAGTGTGACTCCTTGTTGCCACTTTTAATGTTAGTTATCTGCAAAGATATCTTGAGCCAATTGAAAAATTTGACTGAAATACCTTCATTACATTGTTATAAAAACTATTAAACAGCAGGTGAAAATATTTCTACTTACTCGAGGTGTTTTTCTAGTTTGTAGATTCAACTTTGTCCAGAAAAATTTTATCTGCTGCCAGAAAACAACAAAGAGAATTGGAAGAAGATTTTGAAGATGCTGGAACAAGTAATAACAAGAAAACCCAAGTGGTTAAACTTGATGATGGAATGCATAGTGACTCAGATGAGAGTGCTGAAGAGGTATGTGCAGTAATACACATAATAAGATGTAAACAAAATACATATGGAAAAACTTGTAAACTTTAAAAAATCCTTTCTTGTTTAATATTTTATGTGTTTGTTTCATATAGGAGGATACCTTAGAACAAGACATATTTTATGAAAATATAACAATTAATGAAGATGACGAAAAAGCAATAGAAAAATTCATGAGTCACAATCCTCTTCCTCAAAGAACATTAGCTGACATAATTATGGAAAAAATTACACAGAAACAAACTGAGCTAGATACACATTTCAGGTACGTAATTTTAAAATTTAGTCAACATGATCAAATAATTACTGCTCCAGTTTTAATCCCTTTCTTGTGGGGCTAATGCAAGATGTTCTTTTTAAATAACTCTTTAATATTATCAATTCAAATAATTAGTTAAAATTAGCCTTATGAAAATATTTTTAGTGATGTTGGTTCATTGCAATTACAAGACTTAGATCCCAGAATTAAAGCCATGTATGAAGGCGTTAGGGATGTCTTAAAAAAGTACCGTACTGGAAAACTTCCGAAAGCGTTCAAAATCATCCCAAATTTGAGAAATTGGGAACAAATTTTGTATATAACTGGTTGGTAGCCAAATGAATAATAACAATATCATCAAGAAATTTTGAATCAAATTTTCAGATCCTATCAGTTGGTCAGCCGCAGCGATGTACCAAGGAACTAGAATTTTTACCTCCAATTTGAAAGAGAATATGGCTCAAAGGTTCTTTAATTTGGTGCTTCTGCCGCGTGTAAGGGATGATCTCGCTGAATATAAAAGGTTGAATTTTCATTTGTACCAAGCGTTGAGGAAAGCACTTTATAAACCTGGAGCGTTTATGAAAGGTTTTTAAATATTATTAAGCTATAAAGATTTATGGGCTGAGTTACAATTTTACAGGTATTTTATTGCCTCTTCTGGAATCAGGTAACTGCACTCTTCGCGAAGCGATAATCGTCGGGTCTGTGATTGCCAAAAATTCTATACCGATGCTGCATTCATCAGCTACTATGCTCAAAATCGCTGAAATGGACTATACGGGAGCGAACTCGATATTTCTCAGAATATTCCTGGATAAAAAATATGCATTGCCATATCGGGTAGTAGACGCTCTAGTTTTCCACTTTTTAAGGTAAGTCATAATTTTGCTAGAGTAAAAACATCGTGTATCTCAAGAATAGAGCCTTTAGTATAGACGATTGCTCAATTGCTAGAACAAATTAACTCACTACACTTATATTTAACAAACTAAATATTTTGAAAGGTTTGAAAGAGATCAGCGGGAATTGCCAGTTCTATGGCATCAGGCTTTCTTAACCTTCGTGCAGAGATACAAAGCCGACATATCAACGGAGCAAAGAGACGCTTTGTTGGAGTTACTCAAAAAGCAACATCACCACACCATAACTGCCGAAATACGACGGGAGTTGCAGCACGCAAAGTGCAGAGACGCTGAAGATGCAGAGCCTAAAATGGACTTTGACTAATTTTATTGAAATTTGATGTAATTTAAGAATAAATATGTTTTAATGTTTTTTTTTTATATGGAATTATTATTGCAAGGAAATTTTCTTGATATATGTTAAGAGAGAGACGATTATCGCGTCTCATAATTCTTTCTGATGTAAATAGAATGAGTTGAGACTTAATAAATTCATCAGCAAGTAAATTTGATCTCTCATTTTTTAACTTGTCCTTCGGTTTAACACATCTAATGTGATTACTCAATTTCTACGATGTTTACAGCTCTGGGTGTTCTGTTCCAATGTTATTTCAACTTATATAAAGGGTTGGTTGTTTGTTAAGTCTAATCTGTCATATGACGTTTGTACTGTCAAATCCAAAAAGTAAACAAACCTTTTCTTTCAAAAAGTTGTTTTAATTTAAACCAACAATACATGATCACATATCTAATAAGGGTGATTTGTTAAAATGTAAGTAATTGTTTTAAAGTATTAGAAAATTAGAACATTAGAAGAAGTATTAGAAAATCAGAATTAGAAAAAATAAGAAATTCAGCCCATATTTTTGTGCCCCCTAGGCCTGCTTCTATTCAACTTCCCCTAAGTTTGGAAGGAAGTTTTCCCCTAGTACAAAATTAACATGGTTCGATACTCCACTGCTTTATCACACATTATTTTGGCAGTCACTGGGTTGTACTGCCTTAAAGCCCTAAGTAGATATGAGAATCCTTTTAGTAAAGTGCCATTTGGATTGGTAATTCTCCATTCTCTACTGGGCATATGGAGATGGGGTAGGTATTTGCGTGATGATGTTAAACTTAAGCATTATTTATTTTTTTCTTAGGTAACCCTCAATATGGCCACAAAATTGATAAATTCTATAAAATCACTGAAACATTCAAAGATTTGTTACTAATTCCATCCATCAATGCAACTATATGGCTTAAGTATAACAATTATTTAAGCCTCATGTGTAGCCACATACTTCTTTCTTTAGTTCCTATAGTCATATATTTTTATGACAGTCGAAAGCAGGAAGTAGTAAATGCCTTTCTCTTAGGCAATGCATTTTCTCTGATTTTGGTTTCTTATTGGAATGAAAACTTCTTTGGAATAAGTACCTCAATATCTTATGTGTTAAGTTATTTTGTTATTAAACAAGATATGCTCTCAGGTTTTTCATGTGAAGTGCCCACTCAAGATCTACTTAATTATTCCATGTGTTTTTTTGTATTTTTCGCAGTGAGATCACTTATAGATCCAGTTTATTGATTTTAAGTCTTAGGAATTCTAAAGTGTTCACCCTAGAAAATAAAACTTTAAATTTGCATTTTTTGAACTCTGCTAATCTTCCTACTAATTGTAATATGGGAGATTCCAAGTAAGCCAAATTTTGTATTTTGTTTTGGAGGTGGGAAAAAATTGTTTTTGAAAAATGCAGGGCCTCTAGAAAAGGAGGTAAATTCCTTAATGATTAAGGCACAAATTCCTTGTGCTAAGGAAATATGAATATTTTTTTGCAGATATTAAGTTCATGTTTTATAGATATTGGTAGCTAGTATGTTACTATAAAAGAACGACATAAATACTGCTGTGCTGCAGGAAAAACCCATAACTGACAATTTTTCAGTAGTAAAGACTTATGTCTACTGGATTCTAGCAGTATTTCATATTTTTTTAAGTTTTCTGAAAAAAAAAAGAACATTTTAGAAAAAAAGAAAACTCCCAAATTAAAATATTTGACCCTAAGTACCCCAAAATATCTATAATTCTTCTTATAAACACGATAACTGAAGAGACGTGGTAGAGTCATTTTCTCACTTGTCAGGAACAAGGGTTTATAGTGATCCTTGGCCTGAGCGCCATTAAATAGACCCCACAATTCTCTTCAGGAGCAAGTCACCCAATTGTTCACCTAGTAAGAAAACAACTTCCTCCATAGTAAACTCATCAGAGGCCTAACGCATCTCTGATATGAAGAAATTAATAGTAGCAAGTAATCTAATTCCTCAACTCTATTAATGAAGAATTGACATTTTTCTACAAATTAAAAAAAAAACGTCTCGTTTCCAAGAGATAGATTCTTCTTCATTGAGGAATGATCATGCATTTTCTGAAGGAGTTTATCTTTATCAAATTGACTTAATTTTTCGGTCATCTAGTAAACTAATACCTAAATTAGTTCATTTAGAGTTAGTTTTATTTGTTTGAATTAAAGTTTAAACCAAGCCTTTGCCCTTTCCTGAGATAAATTAATAAATTTTGTTTGGCCAATTCTAAAAGTTTACCCCGACCCTTTAGATTTGTTATATTGGAATTGATAAAAATGGCTGTTAAAATGTTGTTCGGCGAGAGCTCCCTGTCTTCAGCCGCCGTGGCTTTGGGATGTTACGCACTACAATTTTCGTTACCTAAGGCGTCCAGGTTTCAGGAATCACACAGTACGTTCGGTACTCTGGGATATAGGTATTTTAGAGTCATGTTAGAGGAGAGCTTGTGATATTATAACAGGATTTCTATTTATTTTGTGCTCATCAAAATAGGGTCTAACATTTTTAGTAGAGCCTGCCCAATTTGATTGCTAAATATGGTGATACAACTAACTCAGCCTTAGCATCTTACTTCCCCTTATTATGATATTGTCCAAGCTGTACCTCTTACCAAATATCCAATATCTCATATCAAACCTTGATGTTTTTGAATACCTCTTTATACGTGTTTAATAATAATTGCATATAATAATTATCTCATGAATAAGATCTGGTAGCTATCAGTCTGTCTCTATCTAATACATTGCGACTTATCTCTAATTTGATCAAGGTAGTATCAGTTATCTTTTAAGCAATACCAAATGGGTAGGCATCAAAATTTTCACCCCTGCATAATTTTGCTTAGTGTCTAGATAGTACCTTTATGACCATTTTATAGACGCAAATCCTAAAGGGCGTCTTATAATTAAGTTGAATATGAAAATTATGTGTATATGTTATTTGTGTAATTGGACCCAATCATTCATCTTTGAAATTTTTAAGTGACTAAGTGCAAAGTAGATACCTGTACTTCTTGTGCTTTGTATGGCTGCAGTTTCGCATATCAAAATATTATTGTAACTATAATTTATGTGGTGGAAAATCCATCCACTTATCTACATAATTCAAAACTTATTTTTATAGAAACTATTTATAAACATAATAATACATATATATTTGTTTGATTTTACTGAATAAATGAATAAATAGTTCGTTACTAATCGCCGATTATCTTTATTCCACACCAGCGATTTCTGCAGGGATGTTCGAGGAAAAAAATTGTATCTTTGGTTTAGACACATTGTCTGGAATGAAAGTCTGAGCAATCTGTGATACATGTTTCTACAATTTTTCCGACGAATTCTTCCAACAAACAGCCTTTGAAGTGAAGTTGGATGATGGGATATACGATTCAATTGCGAGGAGACGATTATATGGCTAAGTTAATGCCAAACCATAAATAAAGTTTCAAGCAGGGTAGGCTTTAGCCAATCTGGCGCCCTGGTCTATATTTTTAATTACGGTTGCCCAACCTTGCGCTCCCACTCCCACTCCCCACCCTCCGTAAAGCCGGTACTGGTCCCAAGTTCACCTCCTGTTGATCCTTGACTTCAGAGAATCCCTCCAATCTCCTGACTCTTTCTACGAGAGCTTTTTCTGGATCGAACTTTTGAGGACACTATTCATGATTGCGTATCTTAGTTGCAACTGTGAACATGATCTTAATCTGCGTCGCATTATTCCTACGTTTCACGTTCACTTCTTGTTGCTCTTTGAGACACTTCATGGGAGCTTAGTTTCTCATTATACGTCAGAAGCTGATATCTCAACCAATTTGAGTGCGTAATGTCCTTCTCTGGTATTCCTACTCTATTTTGGGTCGGAATCAGGGAATACCCATGATTGCGCGTTTGTCGGATAAATACCGGTTTACGACCTTCGTTCAGGATGATTCAGGGAAATGAATAGTAAGAATAAACATTTTCACTAGCTCTACTTATCACCTTTAATTTTTCTTTCATGTGGATCTAATTAAGAAAACGCATATTTACCCACACTTATCGCCACGAAACATCAGATTAGCGAGCAAATACCGTTTAGTTTTCGTAAGATTGCCGATAATCCCCACTTGCTGATAAGGTGTCGCCTACACCCATAATAAAGACCTAATCTTCTGAATGATGGTGTCATCAAACGAGGCAAGAGAGAAGAACGCAAAGGCTACCATTGCGAAATTGAACTTGTCCGCTGGGGCCATACAGCATGGTTCTTGTCGTTTGTACATGCAGTAACTGTTGATAAGAATTTTTTTGAATTTATCAAATTAGAATATGCTTATCCGGTATACCCTGCGATCACAATTGCAGTGGCTATTAAAATGACGACATTCGTATTTGTGGCTGCAATGTAAAGTAGACTCCCGGCATTGGCAAATAGTGCTAAGTCAGTTAAATCTCGCCTTTTGCTTTCCGAGACAATATACATCAATACCGCGATAATTCCTGTGCACGAATAACACACTTTAGGCGATTCTTACGATATTTCGTTCTTTTACCTAATCCCGCATGAATTGTAGCGATTTCAGCAGGTCCCGTTTCGGTCTTAATCCACATTTCTGCGGCATAACAGGGCAGTGCCAGGGTAAGTTGACAGTAATCCAAAAGATCGCGCAAAGGGTAGAAGGAACTTTCGTCAACTGCAAAGAAAGCCAGAGTGATATTAGCTGCCGTTTCATGCCTCGGTGAGAACTTACAAAATTCACTGAATCCGGTCAATCCGTTGGCAACCATAATTATATAAGAGATGAGCTGCCAGTGCCAGAAATCGCTGCCTGCAATATCGGTGAAATATACGGAAAGGGCTGCCGCACTAGTTGCTGTTAGCAGCAAGTAAGCGAGGCCCGCCATTGCCATGGGGAACTTAGGATGGCGTTTTATTTTCAAAAGTAAGTCAGACATGATTTTATCGCTTGGATAAAACTGAGATCGGTATCGTATAGCTCACAAAAGAATTTAGATTTCCACATAAATGAGATGACGGGAATGTTTGACACTGGCAATGTAACTGAAAGCGCAATTTTCGAGCGCCTTCTTTTAACCGGAGGGGAAAGCTTATTCGGCAAAATTCTGCGCATTCACCATTTCGTTACCAGTCCAATAGGTGTACGAATTAGTTTCAATTGTAATTATTTATCTCTTCCAGCGGGACCTGAAGCATTCAATATCATTCTGGCTTTGTTACCCATTTACTTATAATAATTATTAATTAAATACCAT
This sequence comes from Euwallacea similis, assembly GCF_039881205.1. NCBI lineage: Eukaryota > Metazoa > Arthropoda > Insecta > Coleoptera > Curculionidae > Euwallacea > Euwallacea similis. The sequence continues at coordinate 1,781,649 of NC_089624.1, forward strand.
TGTGAGAAAGTGATTGTATATTTTTAAAATCCTTGCGCATCCACCAGTTCATTACCAGTCCAATAAGTATACTAATTCGTTTGAATTGTGATTATTCATTTTTTCAAACGAGAACCGAAGTATTCAATATCATGCCGGCATTGGCACTTATTTATTTATAATAATTGTTAATTTAATACCATTGCGAGAAAGTGATTATATATTTTTTTAAAACTTAACGCATCCACCAGTTCATTACTAGTCCAATCAGTATATTAATTCGTTTCAACTGTGATTATCCGCTTTTCAAGCGAAAACTTAAGTGTTCGATATCATTTCGGCATAGGAACCTACTTACTCATGATGATAGTAAATAAACATTCTTTCGAGAAACCGGGTTTATTTTAAAAAGTCCTACGCATTAACCGTTTGATTACTAGTCCAATAGGCATATTAATTCGTTTCAATTGTAATTATTCTCCTTTTCAAGCGGGAACTATTTCCCAAGACATTGCCATTCTTTACAGTTTTTCAGTATTATTTCGCAGGCAGACGGATTGCAAAAATAAAATGAGAAAGACTGGAAAATGGTTTTGTCGATTTTTAGGTGAACTTTCTGGTCTGGATCGGGAACACGTAACTTTTGAGTAGAAAAACTGAACAGAAAATGCGTATTTTATGACAGATCGCAAAAAAAATGTTTATCAAATTACGTACTTTAAAAAATCTCTTTACGCACCTGATTTTGCGGTTGCATTAAGTAGGGAGTAGGCCCGTGATATATTCTAAACAGAAGAAGTTAAAACACTAGAAAAGAGAACACATAAACTGTTAGTAACGTCGTCTATGTCAATGTAAGTATAGCTATGATTATGTTAACCAACACATTAGGTATAATAAGCTTAATAATATTCAAGTCGTTTATCTTCAATAGAAACGCGCTTTTTTTATCCTTCTCTTTGTAAACACCCGTTAAACGCCTGTTTATCTAAAAAGCTCAAAACACTATAATCCGGACATAATTACGCACTCACAAAAGCGCTCCATAACAATAAAAAATTTCAAAATCCTCTTTTGAAGTCGCTAACCAGATGCTTCAGGACAATGAGATTTACAATGAGATAAATCTCATAAAGTTTCGTGCAATAGGTCCCTGTGATCACTCCCCTTTGACGTTTCTATACGTAACTCGATTTCTTGTTTAGCGTAGAAGGGGCTGAAGATCGAATCTGATTGGACGAAATACGTTTTAGTTCCGCCCATTTCAGGTCCCCTCAATGAAAAACTTAGGCGCGTTTACAATGTTCCACACTCTCTCACTTTGCCTTTCAGTGTTAAATTGTTGTTTGTCGGAGGTTGTTGCGGGTTTTTTTCTAGTGATATTGCTCAGTAATTGTGCGTTTTTTTTTGCGAGTTTTGGTAGTTGTTAAAAAACTGAATATGGATCACACATCAGTGTTGGGTATGATGCATCATACTTCTTTCGATAATATTGGACTATATGAGCAGCCTAAGCCGCGGTTCATTTTCAAAATGCCGCGGGTAGTGCCGGATCAAAAGGCCAAATTTGAGTCTGATGAGCTATTCAGGCGGCTTGGCAGAGAGAGTGAGGTGAGTTTTGAACTTTCTGTTATTTAGTTACCTTTACTACCTCAGCTTTGATATCTAATTATTTGTTTTATTTAATTAATGCTAGCATGGAAGTAATTTACTAATTTCTGTTGAATTCTGTTGGAAACTGAGGTGTCTCGTCATAAAAGACGTTTTTTAGAAGGTAGCAAGCCTTTTTTATAAGATAAAAAAAGACATTTTTTTACAATTAAAAATTCACGTTCAAGGATGTACTTAACAAGGAGAAATCCAAAATATTCTAATAAAATGAATTAAAAACGATAACTTATGCTCCTATCTCAGCATTTTTATGCAATATGAAAAATTGTCTCAAACTGATAGATTATGCCATTGCTGCTGTATCACTATAATGCCTAGAGAAGCGCGTGGGCACACACGAATTAACACATTAAGCAATGTTTTAATATACAAGGGAAAGATCTCGGTAACCATAAGAGATACGTGGTGGGTTAAATTGGAGCATAGTTACGCAATTCGAAGTTCAAAAATATGTAATTTCATTAAAAAAATCTATGACTTTTGGAGATATTTGAAAAAACTGAAATTTTTGAGACGCATTTTTATTTTTTATTTTTTTACAACGTGGGGATGTTATATTTGAAATCCAACGTTTTGGTTTTCAGCAGCCATCATCAACTTTCTTATGGGCACCATTTTGGAATTTCACATTTTTGAACTCATTTATTTTATGATTACGATGATATATCATTTATTAAGATTCAATCTTGTAGTTTGGTGGAAATATAAAAAATTCTACTTTTGCAAAAAATGCCATGAACACCGCCTGAATTAACATCTACACTTTTGTTTAATGAAGACGTTCTTCACCTTCAGTGACAAAACGAGTATAAATTTACTAAGAAAATGTCTTTTTCAAGTGAAGAAAACCGGAATATGTGAGAAATTTATTACATTTCACATCGAAATATGCGAGTTGTTGCGAAAGCAGATCTACAAGAATATTCAGAAAAACATTAACTAGCTCAATTATTTTGAATTCCTTCATAAACATTTAGCCGAGTTTGGTGCATTTTCTAAGCCTAAAATATGTATTTATAGACCAAATAAGAATGAAGTGAAAACTTCATGAATTACATCAATAACAACATTTGCTTCAACCTCTTGACTAACCTCTGGTTTCAACAAGATGGTGCTGCGTCACATAACGCTAGGGCACTGGCTGATTAATTGAAATATTTCCCGGTAGAGTCATTTCAAACAATGGAGATATATTTTGGCCGGTACGCTTACCAGATCTGTCCCCATGAGATTATTGTTTATATGGGATTACGAAAGACCTCATTTATAAATCTGTACCTACAGCTATTAAGCTGAGAAGGAAGATCATCTCAATTTTAGAGACCAAAATAAGATGGGACCAAAATAAGAATTTCACACGACGTGGTGAAAAATAGTTTTTCAGAATCTGATAAAAATCAACTTTAATCTTAAAAAAAAATTTCAGCCTATCATCTTAATTATTAATGTTTCAACCTTGGACAACGAACACTCATTTCTGTTTTAAACCTGTGCGATCGAATACCAAGAAACGACCGAAAAATCCAGCATGACTAACCGGACATGCCCGGGATATTTCTCTTTATTTAATAATCAGATATGTATACTTCTGGTATGCGAGTCGGCCTACATAAATATAAATGTGTGAAACCCCCTTGGATTTAACGGATTCCCGATATATTTTTATTATTATTAGGAATTATCACGTTTGAACTGTAAATTGTTATTAACTATTTATCATTGTTTCAGGTTCGTTATACGGGCCACAGGGATAGGCCGATTGATGAGAGAATCAAAAGGTTCCTAGCAGCATGCCAAGAGGGACATACGGAAATAGCTTTTTCTGCCACAGGAACCAACCTACAGTTGGTTTTTAATCCTCCAAATCCGGGATACCTCCCAGACACTCAATGCGATTTCGAGAAGGAGCAAGGCAAGGTATGCATCTCTGAGAATTTCACTTGTGTCTTTAACCATCTAAACGAACTTCAACTTTGATCATCAAGATAAAACTGGTCTTTTACGTTATTCAACTTTTCAAAATGGCGCATACTGACGCTGGTTTCGGCGAGCCAATAGCAAGACCGCGTCTGTATTGATCGCACCCGACGCCATGTTAGAAGGGGGAGATTCTCCGGGGTTGTGACAACATAACAAAGACCCCTCGAGGGTCTTTTTCAATACAGTAATTCAAAACTGGAATAATGTATGTGTACAGTAATCTGAGAAAGAATATTCATTCGAGTTTATCGTGAAACGTTGAGGGAGGGATAAAATTAACGATTATGCTCCTATCCCTAGGCTCCGTATTGTTATAGAAATCTATGACAGAATGGTATTGTAGGGAAGTTGGTTGTTTGATGTAGAAATGAGACCTGTTTGTGAATTTACAGAAAATGATAATGAATTAAATTGAAAAACCAAAGAAAGTAAATAAACTGAAATTAAACATCTTTCATACTTTTTCCACTGATCATGAATGAATACCTTTTTCAGTTTTCGTGACTAGTGAAAAACCCAGTGACTACCTTTTTCATCCGTCCTGAATTAATGACTTTTTCGATTTTCACGACTAGTGAAAAAAAGAGTCATTATTCATTCACGACCAGTTTTTTAAAATTGTTTTGTTGCTTTGACAATCCACTTAATTAACGCAATTAACGCTTACTGAATCGAACAATCTATTCTAAATAACACCAAAGCAAATATTTATTGGTCAATAGCAAATCGAAACCGTAATCATCTGGGGTGCTTTCACCACATTCAAAGTAAGGATTTTACGTAAGAAAAATAGTCAAGGTTGAATGATATTTCATTTTAATTACAATTGTTAAAAATAGTATTGTAGAGAATTAATAAGTACTTTTGCTTTAATTAGATACTTCATCTACGATGAAATCATGAAAACACTTTATTTTACATATCAATGAATCAACTTAAACGAAAATGTCGTAACAATTGTACAGATTTCGCGTTATTGGTCGGTTTTAAAAGCATCGCATTTTTCATCCTTTTAATATTGAAAATCTCTGCCTCGGCCCGGCCTGACATGACCCCTGGAAACTCAACGTAAGATCATCTTTATTTAAGCAATTAAATACGAGATCCTTATTTCATTTATAGTTAAGTCTTATCGTAGGCTCACTAATTCCGCATTTTCCCAACTACAACCGAAATGTGACATTTTTCCGGGAAATTCAACCATTTTCCAGTGTAAAGTTCAGGTATTTGCCGAGCAACTCTTATAGAAACTTTCGTAAACTGCCCTAATGGTACCTCCCTAACTCCTAACTTTTTGCGGAAAGTACCTTTTCCCCAAAACTCGACTGCACGGCCGACTGCCGTCCAACTGCAATCGCCTGCGAAAAAGTGTAACTTTCCGCACTTTTAGTTAGGAAAATGATTATAGTATCTTCTTTAGACGTAACTTTACATCTATCTTCAAAAAATCAATATAATGATATATTTCTGCCTCGGCCCGTGCTGATATAACCCGTGGGAACCCAACGGAAGATCACTTTTATTTTAGCGATGAATTCTTGAGATTGTTATTTTATTTGTAGTTAGATTTTATTTCAATTCTGCTTTTACTCGGCTGTAACGGGGATGTGAGATTTTTCAGGGAAACTAAATCATTTTTTCATTACAAAGTCGAGGTATTTGCCGAGCAATTGTTACCGAATCGGTCGTAAACTGCCTTAAAAGCACATTGTGACCTAAACGACAATAAACACGACGTTGGGTTCGTTGGGCGTAATAAATTTTTAATGGGCACCCTTCAAAGCTACATTTTACACTCAATTTACGAGCAAAACATAACAATATGGCAAAAACATCGTCTGAGACGGACATTTTTTTTTGTGTTATAATTGCCGACCTTCTAAAATCCGTTTCTAAATTTTCCAAGAACTTTTTTTTGACATTTAGAAAGACTCCCAATCTGCTAGCATACCCGATGGGTTTTATGATCTAAAATTGCTCTTCCAATTTTTTTATTTGTAGCTTCAGGAAGGTCGGTTTGAAGCTCTGTTCTTGTCTATACGATGGTATTCAATGCAGTCTAGAACATCTGTACATGCCCAGAAGAATAAGCATCAATGGACTGGTAATTTAACCAGCCCTAAAGACTAGAAAAAAACGTGTTACCATGTCCACGCTGAATAAAATTAACACCTCTCCTTTGTCTAGCAGGCACGTTTGCTCTTTTATTAATAGAGGAGATTAAAATATTATAGGGCCTGTTACCCTTATTAACAAAGGGTCAAATTTTTGACGCGTCGTTCCCGAGATATTAATGGCCCGTGTTTTAGCTCTATTATAAAACTAGTTGTCCATTTATCATGCATTGTTTTCCGCTGCCTTGGCGTCTCTAACTGCTCCTCTGTTTGTTTTTTAATTTGAATAATAAAAGAGCGAAAGAGACAAGTTAAGTCGAGATCTAAACCTCTAATTTTTATTAAAAGACAATGTGGTACCCAGAGAAATACATATGGGGACCATTCAAAGATACTTTATCTTCCCGTAATTATTCGGCAGTCAAAAATTCAGGTCATCCCAATGAAATACGAAAGATTTATTAAGGTTTTTCCCCGGCCTAAGTGGGAGTTCCAACGTGTATCCATCTGTTCAAAACATCGTTCGGGGTTGTATATACTTTTCCTTAAACATCCGGAAGAATGGTTAAGTCCGTGTAATCCTGTTTGCTAATTTTTCGCCCTATATGAGAATTTATGAAAAATGTAAACACTCGGTGGATGCCACACAGGGAGCTTTTATGGGAATCCAAGGGGGATTAGCCGTGTTTGCCTTTCGTGCTCTTCGGGATTTGAAAGATGATTGGGCTTAGTGAATCGTGAAAAATTGCCACAGGTGTTCTTTCAACGAGCACTAAAAGAATAAAATCTATAGTTGAGAAAATCATGTTTCGTATTCTATTCTCTATTAGATTTAATGTTCTTGCTGTCTTGGGAGATATTTTTGAGTGGGATTAATATAGTTATACAAATGAAAACGACATCCCATCGCTATGCTTCAGTGGAATAATAAACTGCTGGCCAGTTGCTTTGCAACATTCGATTTTTCGAATCGAGTTTGACGCAGCATAACTCCGAAACGGATCAGTGGATTTGTTCAAACGAGGTGAATTCTGGTTGGTTCAGGTTAATTCAGGTTAGCTATATAATTTAAAGTATCATGAATCGTTCAGGTGAAATAATACAGAGCGGACCAAATGTGGATGTAATTTTGCTTATATATCTGCCTTTTTCGGTTTTCCAAAAATTGATTCAAGTTCTTATTTTTTTTGTTGAAAATAATGGTCTGAAAGAATCTCTTTTACAATGCGATTTCAATTCACAAAATGCCACGTTTCGTGCAACTCTCGAGTTCAGATTTTTGTTCTTGCACCATGGTGGCGTCGAGATTTTGTTGGTGGAGACCCTGAGGAAAGTCGCCATGGTTCAAGACAGTGTGGCGTCTCAACCTCGAGGAATCTTTTCTCGATGAACAACCGCGAGGGGGTACATTTCATTGAAACATATTTTAGTCCACTAAAGCAGAAGGCATTAAATTTAAATAAAAAATATTCCAAGATATGTAAAATTATAATGTAATGTATATCGCACCTCAAGAGTTTAATGTACATTTGAGCTATTTAATATAGGAGACTCTCGTTAAGACTTACGCCATCTTATGTCCACACTAAGGGAGGATAATACTAAATGATATTTTGAAATAATATATTTTTATAATACCTCATGAAGGGAATTTGATACCAATAAAGTGCATTATATTAATTATACTGAACAGGCGATGAAGAGGAAACGGAAAACCACTGAAAATATGATATGTGAGTATATTTACAGGTCGGGTTTACCAAGGTTTACAAACTTCAAAACTGATACGCAATATCTGATTTTAATTTATACAGAGTGTCCCTTTCTCTAGTTGAACCATGGGGATCTTGATAACCGTAACAGATAGGAGGTCGGTTAAATTACTGTAAAGTTGTGCAACTTGGAGTTAAAAAATATGCTGTTTGCAAATTAAAAAAAAAAATAGTTTCTGCAGAAGTGGACATCCTGTAGACCGTTTCAAAACATAATAATTCCATATTGTTGAATAATAAGGCATAATAGTTTTGTTTTCTAAAGGTCTTTAAAATTCCAACATACAACTGTTTGAGCAATTATTTCTAATCTAATGGAGACATTTTTCTAATTGTCTGCATCTAGTGATGGAATTTCCTCTACTCGCTTATTGCGACTTGTCCAAATGTCCTGCCGCAGGAGGAAACGTCTAGCCGCGGGGCTATCAAATTTCAAAGAAACGTCGATGATATAAAACTCATCACATAAAACGAGCTATTGTTAAGATTAACCACTGATTATTTACAAAAAGGCTAAGTCGTAATGACTGCCATTCAGTAGCGTTGCGAGACATTACAAGAACCAGTGACTCTGTAATAGGCCGGAAAGAGCAGGATCCGAATGAGATCAACAGAAGAAAGTTCGAACAGAAAAGTGATTCACAAAGAGATGACTCAAACAGAAAATATTGTAAATCATCATGTTCTTTTGTACTCCTGTTAAGGTATATTATAATTTTTGGTATAAGTCCCTTAATGGAAACGCATTATGATTTTTGCCATTTGGAGATCATATCCGCCTATGTCTCTTTAAACATCTTGCATAAAGGCGCCTGATCTGTCATAAACCGTTTTACAGTTATTTACAAAGGCACGGGGTATGGCAGAGTTACAATAAACACGGTTTATAGTCCATGTTGTGTTGCTTTGAGGGCGCCGCTCACTATTTTAATTTCTACAACTGAATACTAAAAATTACTTTTGTGTCTTTTGTGGGCCTGTATCCACCGGGCTCTTACCCAGGTACAAAAAATCGACGAAATGAACTTTTTCACCAGTGCCGATAATTTTAATATTTTTACGAATTCTGATGCTCTTTCTGTAAAAGATGATCTGCAAAATAAAACTCAAATCACTAACCGTCTTCGAGATATTTTTAATTCAGTTTTCGGTGTATTGCCAAGCATAAAGATTCGATAAAAATAAAAAAGTTTAATACTGGAAAATCCAGAGACTGGTACCAGACGTATCTCTGAAGCGGTGGGGGTCAGCAAATCGGCAGTTTCTAAACTTCTACGGAAACAGCAGCCGTTTCCACACCATTCTCCGCCCAGAATTAATTTCTGAGATCTGCTATTCCAAAAGCAATATCATGATCCTTTGTTTTTTAATAACACATTGTTCACCGACGAGGCAACATTTACAAGGAGACATGGCACCCAACGTTTATTTATACCATTATATTTGGGACACTCTGTATATCATTCAGTGAGTGTCTAACATTCCGTTTGTCTCGATGAAACATAGTGAACCGTAAAAATTGCTTTCCCGAGGCATCGGTTTCAAAAAGACTTTACATTCAGGCGAGAGCAATAATTTGTTATTAACTCGAAAGGAGAGCATGTGAACATGACTAAGATTTATTTCCAGATACACATTTTTATTAAATTGGAGTCACGAGATTGAACCCTTCTGAAATAGTCGATTAGTAACAGCACGGGTTATCACCTGGGCTAAAATCTGCCGGGACAAAGGGTGCGATGAGCTTAATATCTCAGTAATTTGTCATACAGGATAATTTATAGTGGGGGGGGAGGTCGTGAACATCCTTGTCAGTGACGAGTTGGACAATGTAAGAATCGATTAGTTTATTTTTATTAACTTTTTTGACTATTTATTGAAAATTTAGTGTCGAAGCGAAAGGGTTCATTAAATAAATAAAAAGAAATGTTTCTATGACGCTGATTCACGATAAATGTGATATCAGAAAATCTGAAAAATATTACAAATCTTTTACGCAATTTCGGTTTTTTATTGCTTTGTACATTTTACATGCGCAGATCCCTTGGCGTCGTAAAGCTACTCCCTTGAATGCGCAATTTTTCTCCGATTTAACCAAATCTGTGTCTGCACGAGATTCCAATGTTGAACATCCTTATCTTGGACACTCTGTATAAGTTCTTATACCTACACGCATGTTAAACAAGATCGTCTCCGATTCGAAAGGCACGATCTAATAACGCAATGGGGTGAGCCTCCACCTTCTACAGGGTGGTCCTTTCAGTTGCACATACTGGGTGTAACTGCCCGATGCGCAGTGTCAATACAAATTCTCTCGCTTGGACGGACATTTCGTGAGGAGTTTTCAGATTGTCTACGTTTACGTACCCTAATTCCATTATTGTTTTATCGTTGTTGCGCACTGTTTGATTAGGGATATGTGTTGTTGAGCCCTGAAAGTATTTTCTTGTTTGAATGCCTTTTTGACCCTCTTGAAAATTAATCATTAGAAATTTAGAGTGCAGAAGTGGATTGCAACGCCAAGAGTCACCGAGTAGGTTACACGTCGAGTGCGTTTCTCAAAGATATTATCTTTCAGTGTATCTCTATCGGCATGTAATAATACTCTCGATATCTCTCGGTCGTTTGTACGGTTTCTCATTAAAAGAAAAACAAGAACATTAATAACGTTTTTAACGAACTTTGAATCAAAACTGAAAATTTGCCGTTACTACCTTCAATGTAATACGGAATTTGGTTGCGTGTCAATAATAACCACGCACAACACCATATGGGTGAGATCGGTCCAATTCGGGCTGTCTTGGTTTCCTTTTCAACCCTAGCACGAGACTGTTGCTCGCTTAATTTAACTCTCATTAAGTCGATCATCTACGAATCATCAATAACAGAAGGCACGATAATGTTCGCGAGAAAAAATAATTAGTCCATTTAGGCATTTTTTCCCTGAAGCTCACTGATTGTTATTTGCAAACTTCCCCGACGATGGATAAGGGTGCAAACACACCGGAAAACGGGTCACGTGTCGCCCATGGCGCATATCATCTTGAAACAAAAGAAAACTCTGATGGACGCCGTTTCATAATTGACGTCACAAAACAGAAGAACCAGTCAACAACAGCGCTAACTAGCGCGCGTATCCAGACACCGTGGGGGAGTTAAAACAAAACGAGCTTTTGTTTTTTCGTTAATGACATAATAGGTGTTTTGTTCTTTTGTTTTTTCTTAATTGGAGCTGGGTCGGGGATATAGTCCGGCTACTCGGTTGAAATATATGAAAGCTACATAATTTACGCAGATGTCATCAGTCTAGAAAGATTGATCCAGAAGCGATCGGTTTGCCTATCTGTCTGTCATCGCGAACTAATATGAAACACTATATCCTGATATCTAAACTATCATGAGTGAATTGTCTTGTCTAGCAGGTATGTTGCGCCTTGGCTTATTAAATGAGATCAACAAGTAACTAGAAAGCTCTCACAAATGTACAATCTTCCTATTTATGAATGCATTCAAGGACCAGCAAAAATTGAATTGGGCGTTGTGTTGCGGGCTAAGATCAGGTTAGTTTAGGTTAGTAGCAGGTCACAATAATAAATTTTCATTTTTACATTTATTTGTTCCTATAGAAACCAGGCCCAGCAGGAACGTATTGAAAATAAGCACCCACCGAGACGTCATTTAACTTCTTACGAAGTGTTGCCGTTGTTAAGTACTGGGCGCATTCAGGGAACAGCAGTGCTTTACTGCAGCGGTAGTATTTCGCTGAAGCGCTCATTTAAACTCGTAAAATGTGTCGCGATGGAATTTTAAACTTTTAATTGTTACAGGTTTAAACTCATAGTTGTTTGTCAAATTAAGTTGTCACGGAAAAAGTAGTCAGCAAATTCGAACTTCAAGTACTGCAGCGCTCGACTGCTGTCAGTCGCCCAAATGCGTCCATTAAGTATAAAAATTATTTATTATTTTTTTGTGGGAAATTAACGAATAAAATTTTTTTGAAGAACATTTAGAAAAAAAAGTTTTTCTTCAAAAATTTGATAGATCTCGACATGTGTTAATTTTTAAAACCTCCCTCAACAGTTACTCTACCATGACAAGTGATTTCCGTGATAAAGTATACTAATTTGTGATGTATGATAATTAATTTTTATATACATTTTCTATGAAATTTCTTTAAAAACTCAAATATACAGGTTTCTAATTTTTCCGCAGTCAAATTAGAGGAGCAGCAAAACCGACGTTTCACCGTGCAACGACACTTTTAATTTTGCAATCAAAGTGTGTTAATAAGTATTTTTCTTATCCCAAGCAGTGACATAGTTTTTTATTCTTCGCGGAAGCGTCGCACTATTCGGGAATTATTAGGAGGATAATACGATTTTATGGTAACTTTCATTCGAAAATATGCCGGATAATGCAGTTTTAATTTCGCATAAATAAACATGTTGTTATGGGTATAAAAATCGCCATAAGAAAAGTCAATTGAAGATTTTTATACTAATAAATTCACTTGACTATTAAACGCGCTAATGATTCCAATTTTATTATAGAAAGTACCGTACTTTTCAACTTCAGACTTTTTAATGCCTTAAATGTTTCAATCCATCGGCGGCCTGTACGATTTTTTTAATTGAACATTGGTGATTCATTACTTCAATTGCCTTAACCCGGATTATATAACTTTATTAGCAACAAAGGCTAATTAAATTGTAAATTCGACGTAAAGAGTGGTTAGTGAACTGACTCATGCTCCTTTCGTAGGACGCATCGAAATGAATTGCTTTTCCGGTACAATTAACGATTAATAATAATTAATTCGATGACGTCGGTAAATTTTCCGTTCGTTCAGAAAGTGAACGGATTGAAACCCGATCTGTTGTCATTCACCGTTGGTCACTTGTTTTATTAACATTATTAAAAAGTCATCTTTCTGACCATCTGCCGAGGACGAGGGACTTTTTGTCAACTACTAGATCGAACCTAATTCATTTAGAACGGCAGTCTTTTGAATCTGCCTCATAAAGTGGAACGTGACTGGACAATTTTACTTTTTCAGATGAGATTGCTTACAGCACAGGGATCATTTACCCTAAATTAAATCACTGAGCACAACATTTTTAGAATATAATTTACAAAACTACCTACAAAAACACGGTCATTTATATGAAGCAACAAAAAACGCACCAGTTGTCCGATGGCTACTTTCACCCTTGAAACCCCTTTTCGACGGGCCAACCCATACGTACCATGCAGCGGCCTATTTGGAACATTCTTATGGTAATTTCGATATTTCGGTGAATCAAAATAGGCGTGGTTACTTTTCATCTTTTATGAATAGCAAACAATAACAATTCTTTTCGGTCTGACCAATGGCCTACTTTTTTCCATCATCGGTTTATATCCGACAAACAAAGGAATTTGTTTTGCATATGTTTTGATGTCCTTATTTTCGAGGTTTTCATTAGTGGTTTTCTTATTGATAAAGAAATTGAGCGGTATACGCGATTCATGCACAGTGTGTTCCAGCCTTATGGTCACCACTTCAATGGACAGTCATATGGAAAATCTAAGTAGCCTTAAAAGTTTTTCAAATATTTTTCGGGTTTTCATTAATTTTGAAAAGAAAATCTGCCAAATCTTGTTTTATAATAATGGTTTTATACCGTGCAACATCTAAACTGTTGTTTTTTGACTACACAGGGATTTATAGTCTCACTCGCAGTTTTCTATTTTGAAGACGGGCCTGGATTTTTAATTTGCGATTTTTAACCAGTTTAATTCAAGGCTCAAATTACCCTAAAATCGATAAAGATAGCTATAGGAAAGTGATCAGGAACTGTGCTTTGTGATTCACAGGTTCATAATATTCAATGATACATACAGAGTGTCGTATGGAAAAAATCAGTCTCAGATGCGCCCACAAAGCTCAAAGTGGTGGTTTGAAGCTAAAAATTTTTATTTGTATTTTGCAACGGATATGCGCAAAAGTATCTCTTTATTAAAAAAAAAAAATTTTTGGAAAATTATTTTCAATGTATTTTCGATCTATTTTTCGCAGCTTTTTTCTTATTTTTCAATATTTGTATGCGCAGACTTTGCAACATCGTTTGATGTTTGGTTTGCAAATGCCTGCAATAAACAGTGGGATGAACTCTCTAGTCATGAAATATGGGCACAGTATATATACCTACGGTAAACCCATAATACCTAGTATTTCTGATTTTGCCACCTTGTTCAACTTCTATTGTAAACAGGTCTAGCTAGCGAATATAATAATTACCTACACCTAAAATAGTAATAAATCATGACGTAATCACGTTCGTCATAAACCCAGAACTTATGAATATGGAAAATCTTACTGCAAATCAAAATATATGTATAATACCAGAATTTCCTTGGGAATTTTTACTGTTCTTAAATTCTACTGAATTGTTTTTAATAATTTGTTTGCTGTTCATTATTATTGTTATTAAGGCCCTTTAAACCGGTCGATAAATCGACTATTAGCACTATGTAATAAATCTACCAGACAGGGCGACGTGATTCCTCGCTGGCAATGTTTCCCTGAACATCAAAATAAACCTAATTCATATTCAGCTCGTTATCATCGTATACCTTTTAATAAAACGTTTATTAGTTTTTCCAGTAATCGCTATTGCTGTTCTGCATGGGATTTCCTTAACACGATACACGTATCTCACATTTGTTATTCATTGACTTAAATTATACTGCTGTGACCGTGAAAACGGAGCTTCAGTCCTGTAGGTCACCTTCTACAAACTCTCTTCTGGAGGTTATTGTTGAATCAATATTGGTGTTTGTGAAATTATGCACGTTTTTTATAGTTAATCGCGGGAAATTTAATGCGGAGAAGATTATCTTTAATGATTGATTTGATTTTCTTGAATTTCAAGTCAATCAATAAACTCAAGTACTAATGATTTTGGCTCTTATTTAAAAAATAAAAAATTTGATTAAATTGAGAACATTGAAAAAAAAATGTAAATTTTTAAATAGTAAGTAAGTAAATATTAATAAAAAGTGCTTTTGTCTTTTTGACATGTCCAGTATTTAAGAATTATTGCTCGAAAACGGATTCTTCTACGCCACTGCTATTATAACTATTAGAATTTTTTTCTTTTATATTTGACATCTCAGACGTTAAATTTATTTAATATTATTTTATTTTATTAAAAAATTATAACTCCAAAACATCCTTTTGCAGCACCGAACGGTTGATTTTAGGTAAAAGCAAGTTTCTCTGTATCATCTTTCAGAAATTTACGTAACTCATTGGTGTTTTAAGCGAAGGGAAAATTGAGAAAAAAACTTTCTGAAAACCGTTTGGAAACTTGAGAACTCAGAGAATAATAAGTTTAAAAAATCATCGCTAATCCGGCCAAGCCACAGATTTTTCACCATTGAAAATAGCACATTTTGTTTTATTTTTGTGTTCAAGCGCTGCAGCACTTGAAGGTTAAATTCGCTGAGAGTTTTTGTCTGAGAATTTGATTTCATAAACAGCTGTTGAAATGCAACCGCTGCAATGGAGCAGTTTTCTGAATGCGTCTATAGGGTGAATTCAAAACCCATTAAGTGCATTCGTAAGAGACTAATGTTGTCAGGTTCCACATGAAATACTTGATTTCTGGTCTTAAATTTGAGCAATACCAGATCTAATCCATTGATTTTCCCCGTGAATCTTTGGGGCACTTTAAATACAAGCTAAAATTTTAAATAACCGAATCCATTAGGCGAAAGATGCACTACTAAAGGCCCCAAAGTAAATTGGGATATCTACCCGCTATACAACTGACGACATAAACGCCGCTCTAGGACATAAATTAAAACGACCTTAAAATGTGCTGTGTGCGGCGTCGGAACCCCTTGGTTAGCTTTGTTGTATTTATTGTATTTGTTAATTTCTGACTTCCAGCCCTTTCTGGGCAATTACGAAGTTGTTAAGTTAATGCGGTATAATTGCCTTCCAATTTTAGGGTAGGAAACTTTTAAATTTTATTAGAAGTCCGTAAAATGCCATAAGGTTACAACTAACGCAGAGAATTATTAAAAATTTAAAATTTTATTTCTAATAACGAAACTCAATTCCACTGAAATCCGTTAAAACGGACTGCACTCATACCAGATCTACCTCCATGCGACATTCCCTAATTTAAGAATCTTAAAGATTCAGTCCAATAGATTGAAGATTCTATGATATTTGGACATTTTGTGTATTCCAAAATAGGCTAATAACATATTTATTGATCGATGTGTAACAATCAACTATCGATTGGTAATTTCAATATCGTCTACTTCTAGTTAGATACCATGTTACAAAAGTGGTTGATGCTTTGAAAATTTGTTTAATGGATCAATTGAGTGGTAGAAACATGTGAAAGTGCTAAATGACCCCCTGGACGAGCGTCAAATAAATGTGCACAACTGGTCATAATGCAAAAAATCATTTTTGGCATGAGTTTTACGCGAATTATTTATTATTTATATTCGTTTTTGAAATCAACTTATAATTAATAATTCATACTTTTTAATTTTTCAATAGTTCGCATTAAAAAAGGAATCAGTGATACTATCTTGTGAGTTATATGAGACGAAAAAATTAAAGCTAAATGATGTAAAATGAAAATTTTGAAACTTAATCGTAACAATGTAAAATATACGGTATAAGGTAATAATTACCGTTTTTAACTAATAATTTATCGAATTAGTGCCTAGTGGATGAGAAACATCAAGAGAAACCATATCAGTTGGACCATAGACGGATATTAAATAGACCTATTTTATTAATTTTTTTACGATTTTTTCGGTTTGTCTAATAAATAAATAAAAGCAAATAATAATTCTGCGTGAAAATTCTAAAAGCTTTTAACCACCATGACGCCTCAGGAACTACTGAACCTTTTCTCATGAGCAAGAAATCAAATACGGTTTGCTACCGTGCCGGCCGGTGAGATTCCAGAGATATTGTTCTGAAATAGTGAATGAAACACTCTTTCAAGAATAAACTATTACGAACGAGCATTAAATTTCTAAAAAGAAATCAATCTTCACCGGAAATTGAATTTGCCGAGTCATGTCGGACGTGATCTCATTAGCGACGTAAAGATCTTGGTCTTGGTCCAGCTACTATTCCTCCGTAAAGACGATCGACCGTGGATTTTATTTAACTGAAAAACTATTGTACCGCCACTGTTTTTCCTTCGCCTTAAGATGTACCTTCATACTATAAATTCGTGAAAGGCATTGGTTTGAAACCAATATAAATTTGACACACATCAAAGATTTTTCAGTGCTAACCAGGAAGAGATATGGTGAATTAGAAGTAGATTTGGTCAATATTTGAACTTGTGGTGTCATGAAGCTGTAATTTGTCTTTTTCTCTATTGGTGCAAGACTTTTTATTATTTAAGAGAGCCATGCGCATTAATCTGTTTATAAACATTGCTTTGGTTGGCGCATATATTCAACCGAGAAACCGACTTTTTAGTCTTTTTGGGGAGTTATTTGACGTAATAAAATTTTATTACTCAATTTAATTTTCAGACGAAGTCTAAAGCAATATGTGGAATGTCCATATAGGGTCAAACAATACAAATTGTTACTCTTAACATTTTCCCACATCGCCCTGCCATTACCATCTAAATCGAAAGAGAAAACAGTCCCTTAGCACAAAAAATAAGTCACATTGGGCAATAATTCAATTATCTACATAGGAACGCCCTCACAGTAGGAAATTGGACGAAGGGTACATTTTAGAACAAAACTCAATATCTCGGTGGGCCTAACCCATCGCCATGGGACACTTACGGGAGATTTCACCCTTTCTAAACCTTTTTCTGTTATAATGACTTTATTTCTACTTAGAGGGTGCTATACCAGGGAGAATTTTATATTACTCTACCAGGGGCCAAAATAACATGAAGGTGAACAACGACATGAAGAAGTCCAGTTGTGCCATGACAAACACTATGATCCTCATTCGGTTCAGTTTTAGTACCATTTCAGTTTAGTTTTCTTGCGCTCTGTTTTACTATTTCCTGCTGAGCCTTCTAATTAAAATTTGAAATTGTATTTTTATAAACCAATAACTGATCCACTGAAATTCGTTAACATAGACTGCACGCACACTAGATCTAATTCCATGTGACTTTCTCTAATTTAAAAATCTTCAAGATGCATTCTAACATATTGAAGATTCTATATTGATATTTGGATATTTTGTGTATTTCAAAATAGACTCCCAAATCTCGTTAATTTTATTATCGCTAAATTAAAAATAATTTTACATAAACAAGAAATATAATATAAAGAATTTATGGCCATGGCTCTCAAAACATTCGATTATCATCACAATGGGAATTAATTTTACTGAAATGTATGTGACAAGAATCCGTCTCATCGTCCCCGAAAATAAATAACGTTAAATGATTCACAAACATATTTATTTGAGTTACAAGAATTTTTGTATGAATAATTGTTTAAATTTGGCTGACTAATAATATATACTTTTTATATGCTTATTGTTGGTTCATGACGCATAATTCGTTTATAGAAGGACGAATTTTCGACTTGTAAAAAAGGTTGTTTTTAGAAAATCATTAATTCTCCATGAATTCTACCAATATTTTTGAAAGCCAGTAATCTCAAAATCAGTCCTCCCCTTTCATTGATCGAATAATGAGGCCCATAACAATTAGCCCAGGCAAGGTGATAATTGCGTAGGGCACATATGAAAAGGTTCTGCCCTATTTATACAAAGTTCTATTTAGATGTGATTAGTAGCTGTTTTCGAAACAGGAAGTGACCATTGGGTCGAATGTTACACGGGAATTAAGAACGGAAAGTCGAGCTTGTGTAATAATTCTTCTTTTGTCGGATGACTGTTTTGGAGATATACGTTTCAACAGAGGACATGTCAATTGATACATTTCGGAGATTTACAGATTTTTGGTGATACTAGCGAACTGCGCAATTTAGGCGAGCAGACACGTTTAATTTTATATATTGTGTCTTCTTCTATCTTTATCTTCTATCTATTTTCAGTGTCAATTTCTTTATCAATACTTTTGTAGTAATGCCAAGGCTTAATCTACAAAACTCAGACTATGTTTGATTTTGCCAGACAAAGAACAAGACCTGGTCTTGTGGTGTGATGTAATTAACTTCTTGAATACTTACAAATTTTTTATTACTTTAATTATTTAATATCATTTTCTGTATTGTTTGCAGGTCCACATAAAATCTTCATTCATCATGAATGGGGTGTGCGTAAGATGGCGAGGCTACATGGACCTCGAAAGACTGGATGGTTTGGGGGCCATTGAGTTCGACGAGGAAGCGGCCATGAGGGAAGATGCAGTCTTGAGAGAACAGATGGAAAGATACACACAAAGGCTCCGGGAGTACGAGGACAATAAACCTCGCTACAGGTCGGAAGATGAGGTACGTCATGCCCCTGGGGCTCATGCCATGGGGTCTAGCTCGACGGCCATGTCCATGAGAATGAGCCAACCGTTCATGAAACTTTATTAAAGTTATTAAATAGACGAGGGTACTTAGGATAGGGAATGGAAGAAGAATGTGGAATGCGCAAATGTGATTGTCAGGCGTTTATGTTAGTTCAGGTTAGTGCTTCAGTGGTGTTGCCTCATCTTTCCATAAAGTCGTCGAATTGCAAGCCGATTGTTATTGCCCTTGAAAACGCATTGAAGGATGCGCTGATAATTATCATAGAAGTTTGTGTGGAGTTTACATGATGCAAGCTATTAACAAGGGACTGGCAATAAGATAGCAACGGATATATGAGAGAGTACCACAACATTATTTTTGCTGCAGCTCACATATCCGTCACACCTCCTTATCTCTCTCTCCCTTCCCACATATAATCTCCCAGGTAGCATAATTTAATCCAGTGGACTTCCATATTCCGTCATCCTATGGATACGTGGAAGATCTACTGAAAATCCACAGGATAGTCTTAAACTGGATGGTCATTGTCAATTTCGTATGTCTCACTCGTGGGCAGCCATTTAGCCTCCATTATTAGTCCTTATACACAATATGTGTAGTTTTACTGTTCCCAGTTTCGAGGATAATCAAATCGAGCGAGATTGCAAGATTGTCTGATCATCATAATCACATCACGAGTCACTCTTAGGATTCGCTATCACCAAAAATCATGTGTGAGCTGTCTAAATCCGACTAGCCATCTATTGCCATGTGAGTAGCTTGCATTATCGAAACTAGGCATTGGTATTCTTTCTTATACTGGGTGTCAACTATGTTCTACAATAATTAAATTATTTCTTCGAAGTTTTTTGTGATGGTAAGATGAAATTTGGAGGAAAAATAAAATAAAATAATAAATGAAAATATGAAAAAGTCATTAAAGTTACTGCGCTCGGGGATGGCCTTAGTTGGTAGAACCAAACCCTGTAAAACTGTAAACGCTAAAAAATCAAAACTATTTTACCTAAAAGTAGTATACTTTAATACGTCACAAACTGTACCATAGTACTAGAATTTTTGGAGCCAAATAATGCTAACGGGCTTGTTCGGTATTTTCCCATATATTATTGTCGACTATCTAAGAGTAGCTAAATCACAAATTAAACATTTTCATTAGACGCACCACCGGTACACCATACCGTTTTTCAGGTTACAAAGTTTTTACTGAGCATGCGCAGGAGTATGTGTAGAACTCGAAAATTTTACTCAAATCAAACTCAAATAATTTATTTTCACTTCAAGTACTACACATGACCGCTGCGTAAAAAGTGGGATGTTCATTAATATGTTCATTGAAATTGAAGAAAACCCTATTATTTCCTAAGATGTTTGCAAACTGTGCCATTGTGCTCAGAATGAAAAGTAGTATCTACCAAACGTTAAATAAATCGGTAACATTAACTGATGTTAGCATTCGAAACAAAAATAATAAGAGGTTATATTTTTTAGATCAAAATATTGCCACTTGCTCAGTGACTGTCAATTTCGATTTTTGACAGCTTTCAACAGAAATTTGCAATAATGTTGTGTCATGTGTCATATCCTTTATGTGACAATATTATAAAATCACAAATTAAAATTATTTTAGAAAAAACTTAAAACTGTAATGTCTGGCTTAGTGGAAAAATTGCGTCACAAATTTTTTTTTTCCCAAATTTCAGATTAATGTCATAAAACACTTCGAACACATAAATCAGAAGTATCGTTGATACCCACTAAACATTGGATCTAAATAACGAAATGAACTTAAATAATTCTGATGCCTCAAAAGTTTGAACATACTTACATTGAATCAAAAATTAATAACAATGCTATAAAGGTGTACCTAGTAGGTAGTGAATGATGTTTTTAACATATTAGATGAAGCAACAAAATAACCAAAGATCTCCATTTACTCTGAAAGTTGTGATCTGATAATTTTATTATATTAGTAATAGGCGTGTGGGGGCATGAGATGTGAAAATTTCGTGTCTGTAGGGTACAGCTAAAAACCATATTCTATTGAAACAAATATCCTGAATGTTTTTCTCCTGATTATTGTTTCTTTACTTTAGATTATGATTTGCCTATTTTAGCATTTTGCCAGTGTTGTAGTTGAGTCTGATCTAACTTTTATACTACATACACTACTTTACACTACTTTTATACTACTATATGATTATTGTAGGCATTTTTTGGTTGAAACGCTTTTTAGAAGAACTTCCATCGTTCAAATTTAAACGTAAAAATTCACATACTTTACTAATTTTCTAATATCTAAAAATTATACAACAGTAAACGATTTTGCGGCGGTGGCAAAAAATCAGACTTCTGCTACATCACTGGTAACTTGAAAACTGATTGTTTTATTGTATGTAAGTTTGTAGTATTCTGTATTATTGTAAATAGGATTTGTTGTTAAACTTGATTTAATGCTGCGATATTTTGTGTAAATATTTGTTTAATTAAATTTATTTTCAAACGATTCATTTTGTGTTTTTTTCTCTCCCCCTTATTATTTTGTTCTTTCGCTTTTTATCTTTTGTTTTTATTCCTTTAACGCAACATCGACGATAGATTTCAATGGAATTGCTTTGGATTTTCACAAGAAGGCAAGGAATTGTTTGACTTTAAATACCATAATATCTAAAGACAAAATGTGGGGAATCTGTAGGCAGAAATTATCAGTAGGTAAATAACTTTTGTGATAGGAATATTTTGCTGCTAATAATCCTTAAATTTCTTATAAGATCACGATCGGTTATATCGCTAAACCAATATAAAAGCAACTTAATTTTAAAGACGGTGGGGATTTTGATAATTATATTCACCCTTGTCGAGAAGTAAGCCTCTATTAATCCCATGTAATGAATTACGAACAGAGAAGGTTTTTAATAAAAGAAGGCGAGTATTCTGTCTTTTCAGTCCTGTTAAAACATTTCACTTTAATTTGTGATATAATTAAGTGAGAAAATATATTGTGTTAAAGAAAGTGTCTCACGCATGAACGAAAAGTTTGTAAGTCGAGTCGAAGTCGAAATCTACGGAT